>NW_015090911.1:2118493-2186211 GCF_001431845.1 Calidris pugnax | reverse complement strand
GGGGGGGGGGGGGGGGGGAGTTTTTTCTTGGTTTTAATGTGGAAATATTTCATTTCCATATAGACAAATAATTTTGTTCCAGCTGGTTAAATAATTTTATTTCTGTTTTACAACATTGATGTATTTAGTTCCCCCTGCTTAGATTATCTTTATATGTGTATCCATATAGTAATTATATTTACACACCTATAGTTATCAAATAAAATCTATATCATATGGGATTAACATTAATGTTTTAACAGAAGAAAAATCCACATTAGAAATACATATTTATTTGTTTCTCTTTGCTAAAATATTTTTCCTTCAGGAGAATGGAATGGTTTAACACTATTAGAATGAAATGGAAAAGTCAAAATAAATCACTTTAACATTATCTGAGTAAATATTTCATCAAATTTCATCAAATCTATTCCAAAGAAAAACTTCAATATATATAAAAAAATGGACATTTTAATGCCAAACTGTTTTAGTACAGGCTTTAAAGCTTTTCACAATTGCAAATGGACAATAATTTTGTGATATTTTTCTGAGCATTATTCATATATCAGTCAGATTTTTAATGTGTCATTAATAATGACAAATACTTTCTTTGTGAGTTCAGAAGGAAAAACAGCTAAGTAATGTCAGAAATGTCAGACATCTAATGTAACTGGGCTCCGGTCAAAGACTCAGAGTCCTACAAACTACTGCACTATGAATAATAGAGATCAAAGTGACAAATGCACCTTTTACTCTCTAGAACTGTCGAGTGAACTATCTCACAGTGTGTTTTACAGCTGCATGTCAATCTGGGCTATTATAGTAAAAGATCACACCACATGCCTCTCTAAGAAGTGCCTCAGTTTGCTAGACCAGTTGACGGTTATCACCATTACTCTCTGAACAGAAAGAAGTCTAAAGAGCAAAAGACAAAGAATATGTCTACATTAAAATAAGACATAGCAAATACATGATACCTTTATTCTTATTAGTGGCTTTGCAGCAGCATGAACTTCAGACAAGGCTGTACACGCCAATCAAGTCCCCTTGCCCTTGATATCAGTTTTAAGATTGACAGCTCTTGCTAAAGTCTGTCACAACATCTTCATTGACATTACTACCCATTTCGGAGACATGAAAGGTATCAGGTATTTCTGGTATCATGGAACAATTTGGGTTGGAATAAACCTCAGTAGGCCATCCAACCCCGTCAATGACAGGGCTAATTCTGATGTTAGATGAGGCTGCATGAGGCCCATACTTCACAAGCACATCTCCACATGCAGAAGGAAAGCAGAGTGATGATGTATTAAAACCAATACAGTCACTAGCAATCATTTGCTTTGTTGTTCTTTCTAATCATAGACTCATAGAATCATATGGGGTTGGAAGGGGCCTCTGGAGATCAGCTAGTCCAACCCCCCACCAGAGCGGGTCTACCTAGAGCAGGTTGCATAGAAACTTGTCCAGGCGGATTTTGAATGCCTCCAGAGAAGGAGACTCCACCACTTCCTTGGGCAGCCTGTTCCAGTGCTCCACCACTCTCACAGTAAAGTTCCTCCTCGTGTTTAGGTGGAACTTCTTATACTCAAGTTTGTGTCCATTTTCTCTTGTCCTGTCACTGGACACCACTGAGAAAAGACCAGCCTCATCCTCCTGACACCCTCCCTTTGAGTATTTGTAAGTCCTAAGCCTTCTCTTCTCAAGACTGAAAAGACCCAAGTCCCTCAGCCTCTCCTCGTAGGAGAGATGCTCCAGGCCCTTAATCATCTTTGCAGACCTTTGCTGTACCTTCTCCAGCAGTTCCCTGTCCTTCTTGAACTGGGGAGCCCAGAACTGGACACAGTACTCCAGATGGGGCCTCACCAGGGCAGAGTAGAGGGGCAGGATGACCTCCCTTGACCTGCTGGCCACACTTTTCTTGATGCACCCCGGGATGCCATTGGCCTTCTTGACCACAAGGACACATTCCTGGCTCATGGTCATCCTGTTGTCCACAAGAACTCCAAGGTCTTTGTCCTCAGAGGTGCTCTCCAGCAAGTCAGCCCCCAACCTGTACTGGTGCAGGGGGTTATTTCTCCCCAAGTGCAGCACCCTACACTTGCCCTTGTTAAATTTCATTGGGTTTCTCTTGACCCAACTCTACAGCCTGTCCAGGTCTCCCTGTATGGTGTCACAGCCTTCTGGGGTGTCAGCCACCCCTCCTAGTTTTGTGTCATAGGCAAACTTGCTGAGGATACATGCCATCCCTTCATCCAGGTCATTGATGAATATGTTGAAGAGGACTGGACCCAGTACTGACCCCTGGGGAACACCACTTGTTATAGACTTCCAGCTGGATTCTGTGACCCTAATCATGACCCTCTGAGCTCTGTCTTTCAGCCAATTTTCAATCCACTTAACTGTCCATTCATCTAACCCACACTTCCTAAGCTTAACTATGAGGATGCCGTGGGAGACGGTGTCAAAAGCCTTGCTGAAGTCAAGGTAGACAACACCCACTGCCCCCCTTTCATCTATCCAACCAGTCATGCCATCATAGAAAGCTATCAAGTTAGTCTGACATGACTTCCCCTTGGTAAATCCATGTTGACTACTTCTGATAGCTTTCTTTTTCTCCGTATGCTCTGAGATGACACCCAGGATGAGCCATTCCATCACCTTTCCAGGGATGGAGGTGAGGTGATGGAACTCCTGCATTTCCCAGTACTTCTTTGGAGATGTTCTTGTCTCATAGTCTGACAATATACTTCTCTCATAGCTTGGGAACATGCCCAGCCAAAGGGCAAAAATGTAAACCACCATTATATGAAATGGTTTGATATCTAGACAAATTTTTAGTTATTGCTCCTGTTTTTCCCGCTTCCTGAATATCAATTGCTTGTCACACTTTCTAAAGTGATGGGTGGTCTTCCATGCCATGTTTAATTCTCTGAAGGGATATATTCTCTATGCTGGAGATATTCAGCACATTTTCTATTGTCTCAAGGCATTTAATTTAGTATTTATTTAAGAATATTTTAAAGAAGATCATGCATGTTACATGAGCAATATCATTAAAAATGATTCCCATTCTTCCACAGCCATTTTGAGCTTTATCACACGGATGACTTGAATGCATATATACATGTATCTTCCCATAAAATAAAAAGATGTGTGTATCCATCCTTACAAATGGAAAGTAAGGAATCAACAGGAAAATAAAAAAGAATACTCTCCCAAGCACCCCCTTTTTCTTTTTTGGTGTGTGTATGTCTTCCGTTACATTCTTCCTTTCCTGTTCCTCTATGTTATCTCTCTTCAGTTAAACGGGGGAAATAAAAAAAAAAAAATAAAAAAAGAAGAACCCTCCCATCTATTTCTTGAACTTTAACAGCATCATTAAAGCAAACCCTGAGCTACCATTGTATTATTGTTCTGGCAATAGTCAACAATGAAAGGTCAAAGGTAAAATTCAAGAAAAGAGTATGTGTTCTTCACTTTTTATACCCCCCCCCAAATTTTCCTTGAATGATTTTTTTGCTACCTGGTCAATGATGATGTAGTAAGTCAATACAGAAAATTCCTTTATCTGAGGAAATACCACAGAGCAGGCATTTTCTGCTGAATAAAATCTTGTTGTAGGTTTTTACACTGACTATTAGAGACAAACCTGAGCAGAACATATTGTTTTTGTTTCTGTGCTAGATCTGTGAGCTGATCTGTGAGCTGACCCCCGTCTTGGATCGAGAAGAACTCTACCCTTGATGTCTGTAAAGTCCTGAAGACTGGGAATTCTCACTAACCAATGTGTAGGATCATGGGAATGTGGTAGGCTGAGTTGAGCCTTCTGAAGGCTCTGTGCCTGTTCTGTAGACTTTGAATTTTATACACATGAATTTAGGGATTGCAGTTCCTGTTTGCCCTACAGACATGTATGACTCTCTACAAAATACCTTTCTCCGTGCATCAAACCTTATCTCCAAAAAGATAGGAATCAATTCCTATCTCCTTTCACCTCTTTGGGGCAGGGCCTTACTCTTTTCACATGTGCAACATGTTGGTAAAGAAGACCTCAATCTTAGTGGACATCTAGGAGTTCCTATCTTGATAATCTCTGCTAATGAGACAATTTAAGAATTGTAGCACGAGCAGCTTTGGCAAATATTTAAAGAGAAACACTATATGATGGGGATCCAAAGGAAATAATCAGCACTAGGCAATGTTTTTTCCTATTACATATGTCAAGGTAAGTAAACAGATTTGAATTGAGGTGTTTGTAGCACGTACACTCAGTACTCTGGGCTTGCACTTTTCAGGGGGTAAATTCTACTCTCAGTGCAGCCCAGACAAGTTTACAGGTTTTGTATCTTAATTAAATCTTTCTAATGATTCAGAGCAATTTTTTAACTCCCACTTTATATTTGTTAACTTGCTAACACGAACTGTATACATGCCTTCAGATCTCAGAATCACATTATGGATAAAGAATGGTTTGGAACTTTAAAATTCAATTTAACTATGATTTAAAGTGTTTATTTATTTATTTATAAATAAAACATATCGGCTGATACTTTATTGTAAATAACCAAGCCATTCAATTCAGAAACCCTACTGAAAATAAAACAATCTTGATAACAAAGCTTATTTAGGAAGTTACAATGAAATACTGAATGGTTTTTACTTTTACTAATGCAATTCCATCTATCTGCATGGTAATTCTCAACAGTGCTAAGTTCTATTGCCCATTTGTAAGTTGATACAGTTACATAGTACAAACAGATGTTAAATTAGTTTATAAAAACACCTAGGAACAACTGTAGTAGCAGATTGCTTGTAAGTAATAGGCAAGATTATAAAATTCAGATTACAACAAAATGCAATCGCTTCATGTGCTGGCACAAATTAAAAAATATATATATATCATGGACAAGGTGCAAAATGGATCAAATTAAGATAATGCCAAAATAAATGGACTCAATATTATGTTAATATTAAAGAAATTCACTAGCACAGTGATCCTGCCAAGGAATTTTAATGTGTCTTCTATCTTTACTGGTGATGTTCCCTGCAAAGTATTAGTTCAAAAGTCCCACTAATATTCCTTAAATGCAAAAATATTTGCATCATATAAGAAAATAGATTTATACAATAGAAAGATGGCGCACCTCTTGTCACAAATAGAGGAACAAAACCTGAATTCACTTTCTTCATGTAAAAATTTCCAAATAAGATGCCATTTTACTCAGTAAAGCAGAAGAATTACATTATAATAGAAATACTGACATAACCCTAACTACAACAGCAGAAATGTCAGTTCTGTAATGAGGCAGAATATTCTGCTCCTTTACTAATCTCTAGTGACAAGGTTCTACAACAAAAACAAACAAACAAAAAAAAATCCTAGAAAATATACACGAAACAAGCCAGTGTTGTTCTTTTTTTCCTTCCTAATGGACATGTTGCCAATCTAAATTAGGTTAAATAAGATTTGAAATTAGTTCAGTCTCTATTAACAGCCTAGTACAAAGAGATATGCATGGGGAGAAATGTGATTAACTAGCTGAAATATATTACAGATTACAGAAGAAGAATGGACCATTGGTCAAACTCTGGGTGTGTTTTGACTGAAATCAGTTTGCCAGTTGTACAAGGGAAAATACTGGAGGGGAGTAGGGGAAAACGAAGTTTATTCTTAGCAATTTTTAAATATACATAGAGTTGATTCTGACGCATCTTTTTAATTTTGCCTTGCACAAGTGTTTATTGCAGCTTCTACAGAAAAATTAGTCCTCTTGACTCTACGAGTCTTTTATATATTGTGACTAGCATTACAATGACTGACAGAACACAGTAAGTAAAAAAATAAAGTTCCCTTTTTCCCTCAGTCCCCCACCTCTCTCTCCAGCAGATCAATATGCTTGAAGAAAATGTCACAGACTCCATTGAAGGTAATAGGTTTAGATCACCATTACATTTTCTATTCAATGAACTGAGTCTGTTTGGTCCATTTCTGTTGGAAAATTCACCTGTTTGAAAAGATTCATTTTCTTCAATGCAGTAGAACATAACAGCAGAGCAGTGATGCCTGCAGTATATATATATACCTGCGGTTCACGTGCTCTCCTACTACATCAAGAGGGGGAATGGAGAAACAGGGAGAAAAAGAAAGAAGGGGCAGAAAGGAAGATTTAGCCAACTCTAATTAAAATATAGTCCTGAAAAGTAAAACTAACTGAGCTGCCCTCTGTTCCTTGTGCTGCCCTGAAGCAGTGGCATTTTTTTGGAAAGGCAGGGTGTGATCTTAAGAGATATTGTACCAGGTTCAGGCGTGGTGCTCTGAAGTCAGAATAGTGAATAATTTACCTAGAATTTAAACGATGAGAGCTTGACTTTTTTGTTTTGTTTTGTTGGTGGGTTTTTTTGTTTGTTTTTTGGGTTTTTTTTTGGGGGGGGTGTTGGGTTTTTTTGTTATTATTTTTTCTCATTTCTGGCTACAAACCTTTTTCTCAAATGTACAGGAGAAGACGCTGCAAAACGTATTGTATGTGTGAAGCAATAAACAGTTCTGCACCAACTTGTTATATAAGGAAATACTGTGTGGAGAAAAAAGGGCAAGAAATAGATTCTTGGAGTTTTATTTTCTATATTATTAGAAACTGCCATCAGACTCTTTAGCCTTTTGTACAACAAAATTATCCCTGTTTTTAACCCTTTATATATGTTTTATCACCTTTACTAAGAAAGTTGCAGTCCTGATGTGGAGACATCCGTGATGGAGAATCTTGAACTCCTCATACAGCTTTCTCAGTCTTTCTCACTGCTAAAGATGTCTGCTTTACTGCTTGAATTTGTATGAGTCCCTGCACTTTTTAGTGCTTTCTCTGCTAAATGAAAGCGCACTTTACTAGCTAATATTTTTCCTGTGAAGGTTTGTGTAGATTGCAATGAAATTACCCCAATGTCACTCTCACTTTTTTGTCCTTTTTTTTATTTTTATTTTTTATTTTCCATATGCTAAACTTATCTGAATGGTTATACGCTTTGAATTATTCTTTAATTTGGTCAGGGAACACATATGTCCTTTAACTCTAGAGCTTTATCATACAGATATCTCCACCAAGACAACTCTCCAGAGTATGGGATAACAGATATCTTCATAGTAATAAAGAGATGTAATAAAATAAACCATATAAGGTATGTTTCATCTCTTTAGTCTGTTTTCTAAATCAGAAAAAAAAAATTGTGTCTTCAAAATGTCTGTTTCTCTCCATGAACTAAAAGGACAGCCAGGGGCACTAACTCAGGTGGACACATATGGACTGAATATATGTCCAAACATTTAGAAGTGTAGATGAGTCACATATGAGACTCATAGACTCATATGTGTCTCATCTATGAGTCTCATAGATGAGACAGAAACAAGCCAGTGTTGTTCTTTTTTTCCTTCCTAATGGACATGTTGCCAATCTAAATTAGGTTAAATAAGATTTGAAATTAGTTCAGTCTCTATTAACAGCCTAGTACAAAGAGATATGCATGGGGAGAAATGTGATTAACTAGCTGAAATATATTACAGATTACAGAAGAAGAATGGACCATTGGTCAAACTCTGGGTGTGTTTTGACTGAAATCAGTTTGCCAGTTGTACAAGGGAAAATACTGGAGGGGAGTAGGGGAAAACGAAGTTTATTCTTAGCAATTTTTAAATATACATAGAGTTGATTCTGACGCATCTTTTTAATTTTGCCTTGCACAAGTGTTTATTGCAGCTTCTACAGAAAAATTAGTCCTCTTGACTCTACGAGTCTTTTATATATTGTGACTAGCATTACAATGACTGACAGAACACAGTAAGTAAAAAAATAAAGTTCCCTTTTTCCCTCAGTCCCCCACCTCTCTCTCCAGCAGATCAATATGCTTGAAGAAAATGTCACAGACTCCATTGAAGGTAATAGGTTTAGATCACCATTACATTTTCTATTCAATGAACTGAGTCTGTTTGGTCCATTTCTGTTGGAAAATTCACCTGTTTGAAAAGATTCATTTTCTTCAATGCAGTAGAACATAACAGCAGAGCAGTGATGCCTGCAGTATATATATATACCTGCGGTTCACGTGCTCTCCTACTACATCAAGAGGGGGAATGGAGAAACAGGGAGAAAAAGAAAGAAGGGGCAGAAAGGAAGATTTAGCCAACTCTAATTAAAATATAGTCCTGAAAAGTAAAACTAACTGAGCTGCCCTCTGTTCCTTGTGCTGCCCTGAAGCAGTGGCATTTTTTTGGAAAGGCAGGGTGTGATCTTAAGAGATATTGTACCAGGTTCAGGCGTGGTGCTCTGAAGTCAGAATAGTGAATAATTTACCTAGAATTTAAACGATGAGAGCTTGACTTTTTTGTTTTGTTTTGTTGGTGGGTTTTTTTGTTTGTTTTTTGGGTTTTTTTTTGGGGGGGGTGTTGGGTTTTTTTGTTATTATTTTTTCTCATTTCTGGCTACAAACCTTTTTCTCAAATGTACAGGAGAAGACGCTGCAAAACGTATTGTATGTGTGAAGCAATAAACAGTTCTGCACCAACTTGTTATATAAGGAAATACTGTGTGGAGAAAAAAGGGCAAGAAATAGATTCTTGGAGTTTTATTTTCTATATTATTAGAAACTGCCATCAGACTCTTTAGCCTTTTGTACAACAAAATTATCCCTGTTTTTAACCCTTTATATATGTTTTATCACCTTTACTAAGAAAGTTGCAGTCCTGATGTGGAGACATCCGTGATGGAGAATCTTGAACTCCTCATACAGCTTTCTCAGTCTTTCTCACTGCTAAAGATGTCTGCTTTACTGCTTGAATTTGTATGAGTCCCTGCACTTTTTAGTGCTTTCTCTGCTAAATGAAAGCGCACTTTACTAGCTAATATTTTTCCTGTGAAGGTTTGTGTAGATTGCAATGAAATTACCCCAATGTCACTCTCACTTTTTTGTCCTTTTTTTTTATTTTTATTTTTTATTTTCCATATGCTAAACTTATCTGAATGGTTATACGCTTTGAATTATTCTTTAATTTGGTCAGGGAACACATATGTCCTTTAACTCTAGAGCTTTATCATACAGATATCTCCACCAAGACAACTCTCCAGAGTATGGGATAACAGATATCTTCATAGTAATAAAGAGATGTAATAAAATAAACCATATAAGGTATGTTTCATCTCTTTAGTCTGTTTTCTAAATCAGAAAAAAAAAAATTGTGTCTTCAAAATGTCTGTTTCTCTCCATGAACTAAAAGGACAGCCAGGGGCACTAACTCAGGTGGACACATATGGACTGAATATATGTCCAAACATTTAGAAGTGTAGATGAGTCACATATGAGACTCATAGACTCATAGATGAGACACATATCACCAGCTGCTGGCAGAAATGGTAAACATGAGTTTCCTTTAAATGGTGGGTTTTGGTTTTGTTTGTTTTGGTTTTTTTCTCCCAAAAAGGCAAAAATATGGTCTTTTATTCTTTTGTTAAAGTCTTTGTCATCAAGAACATGAAACATAAGCTTCACTGCCAAAGTATTGATTTTTTTCAGTTATTTTTTTAGCAAAAATACTTTTATTACAGGGTATGATTACTGTCTCTAGAATGTTTGGTATTTTCACTTTTTGTGAAAAGTATTTTCATATTGAAGGGTTTTGGTTTTATTTTTATATTTTGAAAGGGGGAGTTTTTGTGAGTCCAGATCAAAGCGTCATCCAACATCCTTCCCTCTTGATATTTATCCAAGATGTTTATTTCTTAAATTTAACTGTTTTCACATTATGTTTTACAATTTTCACCAGTCCTCCTTTGGCTTATTTCTAACTGTGTTAGAAAAAGAACTTATAGTTGCATGGTGACCCAAGAAAAGTCCAGTAGCAGAAATGGGATATGATTCTTTCATAAAAACAGTTTCTGAATGTAAGTATGCAAGAAAGATGAATTAAGATTAAATGAGCAAAGTTGTTTATTTGGTTGGGGTTTTTTACTGCTTCCTACATTTGAGTGTTTACCTTTATATTTTGGTATTCTTTTAATGCAGCATTGCTGGATATAATAAAACATTGAATGCATACAGGAATGTTTGAAAGCAGAAATATCAGGTAAAATTGAATGGTTGTTAGCAATTAGAATGGATAATTTTAAGGATGAAACCTCCATTACCCATAATTTTATGTGATCGCAGTATAACTATTGCTAGTTCTGAAAACACATTGGAGTCAAATACTTTTTGATTATGAGTTCTGTGTGACCTGTAAATTGTATTTTTTTTCCATTTTTCTTTAACTATTGGAGGGAAGGGAAGACAAGGACAGGATAGGACAGGGAAGGGAAATTTTTACATTTTATGGTTCAGAGAAAATAATGAAAAATGGAGAAAAAGTGCTAAGCAATTAAAGCCTGAATTTAAAAAACTGCATTCATTTTTGAATGAGAAGTCATTACAGTGGCTTATGGTGCATGACTGAAAATGACTAGTACTGGTTAAGTTCTCCTCTCTGTTAACAGAATGGATTATGGTGACTAGAAAGCAGAAGCATTTTTGATTACAACTTGACTATATGCCCTCTGTGCTGGTTAAGGATCAGTAAAAGTTCAGAGCCAGATGCTTTGGGCACACACATGAAATACCTGAAATCATTTAGCAGTGCAAAGAGAATTCTGATGCTAATGAGGGCTAAAAATTGGATTCACAAGTTTACAGAGTACACCAAACTGAACAGAATTGTCAGCATAACATTTAAATTACTTTTTTGATAAGCTTGGCTATTTACAAATCATCAGACAATTACATCTTCCAAAAACTATTTAACATCAATTCACTCTGCCTTTTCAACAGTGCACTTGACTAATTCCAAATAAATTGAAAAAAATTACCTTGCAGATTGCAAGAAACTGACCAAAAACAATTGCTACAGTTTTAAATTGCGTATCATTAAACTAACTCTGCATAATAGTTTTCATTTGCATTATCTTCCTGGCTCCAAACATTAACTATTTCACAGAAGGACAGAAATGTTTAGGTTTGATTAGCCTGATACACTGAAAGGACTGTGTTTACCCCTGAACAATCTTGTCTATTTTGTAAATTAAACTATGCTGTTGAATAAGGTTGGAACTCAAAAACTATATTTCACCTTTCTGTTTATCCAGTTGTTATTATCACTACTTGTGCAACACTAGAAGATGTCTGTAAGAGGAATAACTTTGGATATACAGACTATGGTTTTGCCTTAAAAGAAGAACTGCAGATCTCTTAAACATGACAAAGCCTACTGCAAGAATAGGCTGTTACCAGAGACGCAGCCAGTGGCTGAGTCTTAAATATCTACAAATGCCAGATAGAGTAAGGTTCTGTGTCTCTGTTCCTTAGCAGATTGTCCACTGGCCAAAAGATGCCCAAAGAAGCCTTGTGGAGATGAGGGGTGAGATTGAAGACATGACTTAAAATATTTCAAGTGCAGATTCTTACACCTCAGTGTCTTTCATGCCAGTGAATAAGTCACTGATGACCTCAGTTCAGTTGCTCGCAGGTAGCTGTCTGGCATTTCTAAGAACACCTCAGTCACCAAGGGCTGACCAAGTATCTGACAGATGATCTGTAACTGCTGGGACAACCACAATGCAGGAACTGTGTTTTCATGGACTGGCAGCCAGGGACAGACAGACAGAACACCTCATCACAGCTGAAGTGGTACAAAACATCTGCCTGTGCACAGCTGAATCAAGCCCATCAGAGTCAATGAATGCTGGAATGTTCTGCTTGCTAAATATGTGTGAAACTTAAAGATGACTGAATATTTCTCATGGGCATGATCTATCTGGCTAAACATGGACCTCGTTGTCATTTTAGGTGCCCCAGTGGATCTTGCCTGGGTTCTAGCTGGCTTTCTAAAATGTTATACATCTTCTGCATCATGTTTGTCAGAGTCATATCCTTGTCTTCCTGGCATTTTAAGGGTCTTGGAAGAACAGGCACTCTAATAATTCAGCATTGTAAATGGTATTCAGACTTTGCAGTTGCTGCAGTTGAACAACTGCAGCTGCTTCAGCTTAGCTTTACATTAAAGGAATAATTTATACTAAGTAAAGATGTATTAACAGTCTGTATTTTAAATTATAAAAAAAAAAGGGGGGGGGAATCTACTGTAGACATTTTGAGTTTTAGTGCAAATGTAATTAGTTTGATTTACTATAGCTATAGGCCACCAACTCCACCTAAGCTTCCAATGAATTACTAAAAAGGAGAGGCATCAAGCCAGAGGCAGCTGGGGGAATAAAGAAGTGTGTGGGACTAGCTCTGACACCCTTACTCAAACACAGCAGTACCGTCGGGTAAGAATTTCATAAAAAGGACTCAGAGGGGTTGGGGGCTTGCATTTCTTTTTTTCTCCTTATTTGAGTGCTTAAAACTTCTTAAGACTCTTAAAAAAAACCCTGTGCTTTATTCCAGATACAGTATAGGACACTTCCAGAATAATGCTCAGTGATGTTAAAAATAGTAGAAGTCTCGCGCTTTGGAAGAAAGAAAAGGGAATACAAAAGTACACCACTAGAAATGCTACTAACAGGTGAATGTTAATATAAAAACATATCATTATACCCCTTCACATTCTCCCTTTCTGAATAGGAACAACACTGATCCAGCCTATTCTCTTGCAGTCCTTACCATGTAAAATATCCCTGTTTCACAGTCCGAGAGGGCAGAAGGCACTATTTCAGAAGTCTTTTCAGGTTTTCTTCCTCTTATTTAGCCTTAATTAAATCTTTTTTCCCACTGCAGGACAGCAATAGTTATCTCATAGTTAACCAGTAATGAATAACTGCTACTGGTTAATGAGTAATCATTATTTCAACTGAAGCCAATGGGAACCTGGGGTTTCCTAAAGCAGGACTCCTTCCTATTTGCATGCTGCAGGGTAACATCCCTCTCAATTTGGCCCAGAGACTTCAGTTGCTGCCTACCTTATCAGCTGCATAAATGCCTCTGTGGTAGCATGGGGTATTTGATAAGACTGTATGTCACATAGCACTCAAACTCCATAATCATCTCTGAGCCACAGGAGCTTAAAAACGGAGTGTGAAGTCATCTTTCAAGTTTGAATGCACAAGTAAGCAAAGACAGTAATTAAACTTCAATTGGTATTTTATTTTTAATTCAGCTGCAAAGAGCAGAATCTCGCCTTCAAATTTAATTAACAGCCTCCCCTCGACCCCCTCCTACATACACAGCCAGCCATCTATCAACAGAGAGCTAAATTCTCCTTTCTCACAACCCCACTGAAAGCACAGTAGAGAATTTGGTCCAGCAGTTCACAGAGTGCCGATGAGACAGAGAGTCCTGTCATAAAAGGAAGAACATAACTTTAAGCTGAGACTCCCTCCTACTGTTAAAAAATAACGGAGGATTATTTTTCTTTCGTATTAGGGATCAGTGCACCCCTGCCTCATACCAAATGAACCTTTCTTATCCACTGATTTTGGTCTTCATTCCATCCCTGTTTAAAACATTGCATAGCAAAACAACAATTAAAAAAAAAAAAAAAAGTCTTTTAGATCTTATTATTCAAAGATGCTGTATCTGCATTTTTTCTCATTGAGACTGGCCTAGAATATTACAGGTAGATTCTTGTAGACGAGGTTGCCAAGTACATGTCAGAGATGATTAGTGGGAAAGAATCGAAAACATCCTCTACTGATGCCATGGGACGGGACTCGGAAGAAGGAGTGCAGCAAAGCTGAAAAAAAATATTCTTTTTTAAGTCAGGAGCTATGATCTTCCTTCGACCCGCGTCCTTTTCTATGTAGAGTTCAGATGTGCTCTTCAGGCTTTTGAAGACCTCTAAAAAAGAAGGGTTTAAGACTTTTTGCCAAACCAGGTTCAAACACAGATGCCAGCAAGTACAGTCAGCTTTGCCTCAGAAATGAGATCAGCGGAGTCTGCAGGACCGTTCTCAATGTAAATGGTGGTGGAGCAGGGGAAAAATGGTTATCAATGTGAAGGCACCAATATGACATGTCTCAGCCATTTACTTTCTGTTCTGCTTTTCTTTCCATAGTATTGGCACATGGCACTTATGGATTGCCTTTTGTGATGCAAACAGCTAACCTGTGTCCCAGATTACCTTTTTTCTCCTCCAGTATTTGGAATTTGCTTTCACTGTGCTCCCTTCTTGAGCCTCATTGTTGAGGAGATACTGGGAAGTTTCTGCGCTTCACAGAGCAGCTGAATGCTAGCAAAGTATGTATCTATAAGAGTTCCCAAGGAGATGCAAGAAAGCACTGACTAAAATTTAAATTAGGCTTTAAATCTGTTTAAATTATCCAACTTCGAAAGATCAGCTCTGTAGCTGTATTCAGTACAGACATACGTTCAAGCTATGTAAGTCTGCGTAAGAGTACTTATTGGGATTCTGGTGAAGAACTAGTTATGTCTGGACTACTGCAAGTCCTAGCTCTCTCTTGCTGCAACATGTTATTCAAGCAAACACAAAAAGCTTGAGGAAGATATGGGCTTTACAGGACATTTACAGCTGCTCATTACAGGGTTTCAGTTACCATCTTCCTGAAATCTTTTATATCTGTCCACTTTCAGGAGCAAGCTGCTAAAACGAACAGGCCAATGGTGTGGTCCACTCTGCTAATCCTTGCTTTTGGATATTCCAATTACAGAGAGTTCAGACTAGCAGCAAAATTAATTAGAGGAAGAAAGCTATTAACTTGTGCTGCAAAATGAGGTGAGTTAAGCTCCCTCTCACACACACCCACAAATAGGTACAGCTTTGCTAATTGGTTACTGAGGAAGGCACTTGATATTATTACCTATATATGCAGCATATGTTTTAGACCTCAGGGAGGGACTGAATCACTTTTTAGTTCCTGAAGGCACTACTACAACTAATATTAAAAATGAGATAATTCAATTCTGCAAAAGCATGGTGAAGAACTTTTGGAATAGCTCCTCCAATATGTCGTGCATACGTAAATCCCAGGAAGTGAACCTAACCATCTACAAACTGAGCCTAGCTGAAATTGCAGGTGTTTCCCTGACAGCAATGTATTTTCCAAGTGTTTGACTTTTATCAAGCATAGAACCTCAGGATAGCTTGCTTCAGAAAGCTATTCACCTTCCTCCTCATAAAAGATCTGTTACGTTCCAGGCTGCTCAAATCTGCAGAAGTCATGAGAGAGCCCTCCAAGATGGAAGAAGCATTTTTTGGTTAGGTTTTTTTGAGGGCTTGGTTTGTTGGGTTTGTTGGTTTTGTTTTTGTTTTTGAGTTTTTTGTTTGTTTGGTTGGTTGGCTGTTGCTTGCAATCCTTGCCCAGACTGAAAAAATTCTAGTGATAGACTTCCTCACTGTCTAAACCATTGGGCAAAGATTTAATGGGAAGGGGCTGTTCCCAATATTTTCTTTTAATGGATGAGGTCCATTAGGAATCAATCTTCAGAACAAGACTGATCGGATTGGATCCCAGCAGTAATTACTGCCTAACTTATTGTATTGGTATCCTATCTAATCAATAAAGAGAAGCAGGCATCTTAAAAACTACATGCTAGTGTAGGTTATTTGAGATATCTCCAGCTAATAGTATCTCAAGAAAAGCACACCGATTAATGTAAGTGCAGTTTTCTGAGTTTACATATCAATGAATTCTGATTTGTATAGCTTTCTGAATTTAGAGATGTTGTTTCAAAGAAGGAGATATTACTAAAAGGTAGAATTATAAAAATATATAAAATGATATATAAAATATTATTTATACTATAAATAATAATTTATTTAAATAATATAAAGATTATTTATATTATAAATATAAAATTTTATATTAAAAATATAAAAATAATAAAAAATTATAAGAAGTATTCAATATTCAAAATCTATTATATTGTCATGACATTATAAGAGGTTACAAGGGATACCAATAAAAGCGTGCATACAATATTCTCAAGTGTACGTCATCAAATAATCAAAGATCTAATCAATGTTAGACTCTATTTATATTAAATGTGGTCTTACGCTGCCCTTCTTTTTATAATTTTTATTTGTACTGTTATGTTCTGAACACAAGCTTCAGAAGTTTATAAACATGTTTATATGACTGCATTAAGATAATTTTTTTCCTGTCAAACTCTGTAACTAACATGGTGACACTCAATAGAATCTTATTTAACTGGCATTAGGTAAATATAAATAGCTTTCTAATAATTATAATATGTTGAATAGCAAGAGAAGCATATTAGAAGTGAAACAATATTACCAGCCTAATTGAGTAGTAGAAGTAAGTTAACAGTCCAATAATGCAATATGAATTAAAATGCCATGAAATCATGATAATATAATAAAAAGTCTAAATAAGATTCAGTGAGAGTAATATTTCAGACAAAAAGCTTCTTTAAGATAGTTCTGTCTGAAATTACACGTACAAAACTGCATTAAAGGAACATTATTAAGGTTGCAAAGTCAAGCACTCAAAACAAGTTAGGGAATGCTCGAATTAAGTTTGCCCGCGCAACATTAATTTGGCACCCTTGTGTGGGGGCATTATGGCACAGTCTTTAATTACACGATCACATGCTATTTTTTCCACAGGGTGCCTGCCACCTTCAGCTAATTAAGGTTCACAGGAAAACTTAATTTTCACATTCTCTAATTTCTGCAGCCTTGACTTTGCAACCTTAATGATGTTATTTTAACATAGGATTTTGTTTTCATATCTTTGTGTGAGAGAGAAAGAAAGGCAGAGCTGGAAGGGTGAAGGGGCAGCTGTGCATGTACTTCCCTAAGTTAAGAAAACAAACATTTTGAAGGCAATAAACATCCCATCCCACAGCCAGCTCGATCTTTGGCAAAGATGGAAATATAAAATTAAGCTCAGAAGTTAAGCTCATTTTCATTAAACTAGTGCTACTGAGAAAGATAAGTAAGGGGTAGCAAAAATGGGTGGTGATCTGCATTGGGATAAGAAGTGGACAATGCATCTTTTCCATCACCTTCCATTAGTATTGACTGGCTGCTACAAATTGTTGAATTCCATGCTCTTGTGTTTTTTCTTAGGTTTCAGGAAAAAATATGAACTGGACAGTTGTCTTGTCCAGTCTTTTTTCTCTGAGGGCTCTTAAGTTCTTCAAATGCCTTCTTATAGCAGTATTTATATTCTGTAAGCAAGACAGTTCTTGATCTCCTTATAGGTAAGTTTAACAGTCTGAGAAAATGGAGTAACAATACTCCATTTTCTCCACCTTCTATTTCTTATGTCTCCTTTTTTTTTTTTTTTAATCTTCTTTGATTTTAACATTTTTTCTAAAAATTTGGTACTGCAACAAGGTGGAGCATTCCACCATAAGCTTCACACCTGGTGGTTACTGCTTATTCCTGACTGCATGCTCAGGAATCACATGAAATTTTCACACCATTACGCCTTTATTAAGAGCCTGTGTTTGAGCTGTTGAGTTTGGATCTTCTCTTTTTTGTAAATATGCCTTTGTTTCATCTTCACATTTTATGTGTAAATATGATTGTTTATTTGCTTGTATGTCAGTATGCATGTGCATGTTATATATATATTTGGCATTTTGTTATATGTAGATATATTGAAAGCATATGCACACAAAAAATATGTCAATAAACCTTATATTTGACCACCTTAAAATATATCTCATTTGAATACACTCGTGGGATGCTAAGTAGGTGTTTGGGATTCAGGTATGTCCAGCAGCCTGACTGGATTAATTTACTGACAAATGTAAGAAAAATGAAATCATACTGGTGAAATTTATGGTGTCTGCGTACCTCAAGGTGTGCCTGAGGGTGACTATGTGCACAGTAGAGGTGGATGATGTTAGGCTGTGCTGTGGACCCTGTTAGGGTGCTCATAATTTTCTTCCAGCTCACTGTGCAGCCTGAAAATGTACTTGATTGTGCATGATCCCAGAGTCACCTTTACACTCTTCCACCAGCTGTGCTTGGACAAAACAGTTTGGGAATAGCTGTGGTGAAGCTACTCTTTTTCAGCCATTATAAGGTCTAGGAATACCTTGCAGTCACATAGCTATTTGAAGCAAAAAACTATCTTGAAATCAATAAATGCCAGCACTTATTGCAATAGTGGCTCACAGCAGCTCAAACTTAAATGCGGACTATTTTCCCATGCATGTATTCAGGCAAGTGGACTTGAGAGCTTCCATTGGTTTGATGCTGGGATACTCACACAGCTTGCAGTATCTGAGTTAATATCTCTGATATGTCTGTACAAAGCATCAGTCATTTCATAGATTTCAGCAACCAGGAGAGTCTGGTTAGAGCATTTGGTGAAACGAGAACTGGAAAACTTGCATAAGATATTCAGGCATCCTCCAGTCACCTGAAGATGGGTAGAAATCTTTAGGGAAAAAAAAAATTAGCATCTTTTAGCACTACAGCATGGATCACATTGTGGTCTCATACAATGTCTGTTTATTCAGCTAAACCAGGGTAAATAAAGTTTCTTCCTCCTTCCTCCTTCCTTCCTCCCCTCCCCCTCTTTCTTTTCTCCCTTTTTTTCTGTAATGATGTGCCTTGTTATTTCAAGTGGAAACTCAAGACTGATCCTCCAGCTTTTTCCTAATCAGTGATGTTAAAATACCTGTGGTCAGGTTATGATCTTGTTAACTTGTCATGAGTATGTGTGTGTGTGCATTTTGCATAGGGAAAAATGTTTCTGTTTTCTTTGCATGTATATTAATGAAAGGAATGACAGTTATTGCAGGACCTGTTCCTTTTTTTTTTTTTTTCTAACTGAATGTAATTCGTGACTATCAAAGTTTTCTAGACTGATTTGTTTCAGATATCCTTTTTCTTTTTCCCCTTGTTTATTTTTTAAGCAGATGATGAATGCTTGTTCCTTCAATAGCAAGGTTCATGTTGCTCTGTACACCTGGAGGAAGAAACCTGTGACCTTTCTTCAACAATAAATTTCTCTCCTCATCTGGAAATACCTGTTTCTTTTGGGTTGACAAATGCAGTTGTATACAACACATTTCCCACCTTTTTTTTTCTTTTCTTCCTCAAATAGAACATTCTGAACAGTGCATTTCAGTTAGCTGCATGAAGTTAACTTCTCTATGCTTGAGCTAGCAGATAGGGACGGGGAGTAGAATTAAGCCCCCGTAACACAAAGGGAGATGGTGAGGGACCTGCTCCAACACCTGGATATAAACAAGTTTATGGGACTGAATGGGATTCACCCAAGGCTGCTGATGCAGCTGGTGGAAGTGCTCACTGAACCACTGTCCATCATTTACCAGCAGTCCTGGCAAACTGGGGAGGTCCCAGCTGACTGGTGTCTAACAAATATGACACCCATCCATAAGAAGGGTTGGAAGGATGATCCAGGGAACTGCAGGCCTGTCAGTCTGACCTCAGTGCCTGGGAAGGTCATGGAACAGATCATCCTGAGTGCCATTATGCAGAGCATGAAGGTTACCCAGGTGATCAGGGCCAGCCAGTATGGGCTCATGAGGGACAGGTCCTGCTTGACAAGCCTGATAGAAGAAAGTGACTCACTTGGTGGATGAGGGAAAGGTTGTGCATGTTGTTTATCTGGACTTCAGTAAGGCCTTTGATACCGTATCTTCCCGGAGAAAGTGGCTTAGATGGAAGAACTCTCCACTGGGTTAAAAACTGCTGGAGGGCCGGGCGCAGAGAGTGGTGGTGGAGTTAAATCTAGCCGGTGGCCAGTCATGAGTGGTGTCCCCCGGGGCTCAGTATTGGGGCCAGTTCTCTTTTAACATCTTTATCAATGATCTGGATGAGGGGATCAAGTGCACCCCCAGTCAGTTTGCAGACAACACCAAGTTAGGTGGGAGTGTTAATCTGTTGGAGGGTAGAAAGGCTTTGCAGAAGGATCTGGACAGGCTGGATTGATGGTCAGAGTCCAATGGGATGAGGTTCAATAAGGCCAAGTGCCGGGTCCCGCACTTCTGTCACAACAACCCCATGCAGCTCTGCAGTCTCTGTTGGAGGGTAGAAAGGCTTTGCAGAAGGATCTGGACAGGCTGGATTGATGGTCAGAGTCCAATGGGATGAGGTTCAATAAGGCCAAGTGCCGGGTCCCGCACTTCTGTCACAACAACCCCATGCAGCTCTGCAGTCTTGGGGCAGAGTGTCTGGAGAGCTGCCTGGCAGAAAAGGACCTGAGGGGGTTGGTTGACTGTCAGTTGAACATGAGCCAGCAGTGTGCCCAGGTAGCCAAGAAGGCCAAAAGCATTATGCCCTGTATCCGGAACTGTAGGACTTGGGAGGTGATTGTCCCCCTGTACTCAACACTGGTGAGGCCCCACTTCAAGTGCTGTGTCCAAAAAAGACTTTTAGGTGCTGGAGCGGGTCCAGAGAAGGGCAACAAAGCTGGTGAGGGGTCTGGAACATAAGCCTTATGAGGAGTGGCTGAGGGAGCTGGGGTTATTCAGCTGAGAGAAAAGGAGGCTGAGAGACCTTAAGGGAGACCTTATAGCTCTCTACAACTACCTGAAAGGAGAGTGTAGAGAAGTGGGAGTTGGTCTCTTCTCCCAAGTCACAGGTGATAAGACAAGAGGAAATGGCCTCAAATTGCATCAGAGGAGGTTAAGATTGGATATTAGGAGAAATTTTTACACTGCAAGGATTATTAGGGATTGGAATGGGCTGCCCAGGGAGGTGGTTGAGGCAACACCCCTGGAGGTATTTAAAAGACGGGTTGACGTAGTGCTTAGTGACATGGTTAGTGATGTGTTTTTTTGTTTTTGTCAGAGTTAGGTTCATGGTTGGACTAGATGATCTTAAAGGTCACTTCCAACCTAGAAAATTCTATGATTCTATGAAATTTGGAGGGAATGCTGTAACTTTTACATGATCTAGAACAACTGAAGTAGGTTTTCAGACTGTGTTTTCAAATGGATAAAAACATGTGCATTAATCTTTGTTGACATTACCTCCATCTCTCTTCTCTCTTTCCTTTCTCACAGCTCTCTCCTATTTGCTTATTTGTTTTCTTCTTTCCTTGGGGCTAGTTGATAGTTTCCCAGCCATGGGGCATGGAAGGCTTGCAAACCAATGTGTGGGAAGGCTTGCAAGCTGACTTCTCTGTTGAGCTACAACATGATGCAAAATCTCTCCTGTAGCTGACTCGCTTTGACTTCAAAGGGACTCAGTCAGGCCCATAATGTTAGAGGACTCTAATTATAACTAATTGAGCTACAACATGATGCAAAATCTCTCCTGTAGCTGACTCGCTTTGACTTCAAAGGGACTCAGTAATAATGTTAGAGGACTCTAATTATAACTATTTACAGCAGCATGTTTTTTCTTAACATGAATATCTGCCTGCAAGCCAAAGGACTGTGAAAAAGATTTCATAAAGACCACTCAGTAACCACTATTAGGTTGTATAATTAGATTCTCTAATTTCTAGAAATGCTTTCAAAAGATAATATTACATATGCTAAGGCAAAATAGTGGTAGCAACTAATATTTGGCCTTTTTATATAGCTTTCAATTCCGGTAATGAAGGAATTGTTACATACTAGAAACTCTGTTAGTTCCCATGAGGAAAGCCAAGATACCAGTTATAATACAGTGTGATACATGTTTAGGAAAAAATACACAGTGTCTAATGTCACCTCTTTTTCTTAAAACCAACAAAAAAAATTCCCTTTGGGGCCACTAGACCCAGCTGTATTCAGATACAAACCAGCATTAAAAAATCTGCTTCCCATGTTTGAGCCAGATCCTGGTTTGCAGTATTTGTGGTGCTTCTCAGGCAGAGGGAAACTAACTCCTTTCAACTTAAAGCTAACATGACTACCACTAGTCATGCCAAGCTGACATATATCTGACTGTCTGTCCAAAACCTTAGTCCTCCCATCAGGACAACAGGCAAGACATAAGTCAACTGTGTTCAAGCAACCTCTGGTAAGTGCTGTGACTCAGAGAGCTCTGCCAGGGAACCTAAAGTTCGTTCTCACCAGGCTTCAGTTTGTTCTGGAAATGGCTGAAGCTCTGCTGCTTACCAATGCAAGGAGAATCAGCAAAAAGTGTATTTCTTCTTTCATTTTTTCCTATTGACCTTCTTGCAAGGTTTAAGGTTTGCCTTGTTCCAGAGGACTGGTTTGCAGTCTTATAGCTACAAAGTCATACTTGTGTAAGAGCACATTTGATCCAAAGACCTTATATTCCCTCACCAATTTCATGAGCCATTGCTCATTCCCCATCTGTAGTGATTTAAAAAAATACATTACATTACAGAATATGCAAAACATTAACTATGAAAATGGTTGAATCTGAGGTTTTATGGTTTATTATAGAAAAAAGTCACATCAGCTAACCCAATATGCAGGATGACCATTTATGGAAATTACTGCTAAACCTCCATGTAGCTATAGCTAATTATTTATTTTTTTTTTAATTATTTATGTGGTTCTTTTTCCAGTTCTTATACCACCTACTTAACACCTGAGGCTTTTTGCACCAACAAAATGAACTGCCTTTAGTACCTGAAAGAAATTATGATTGCTAATGTACTCCTGTTCTGTATGTGTTAATATACTCTTCTACAAAAATGATGAGCCAGGTACTGAATGAAGTTCAGAAGCCAAGGGCAGAAATTCCCTGGCACACCATTTTCTGGGCACCACATAAAGGGGGAGATATAAGAAGAGTTTCAGCATGGTTTGGTTTTGCTTTTATTTGGCTGTGGTACCAAATGGGACACTTCTAATGAGGACTGACCATCTTGGCAAGTGGACTTTGAATAGAAAATATGAGCAGGAAAACAACAGGGAAATTTTGTACTTACATGTGACTCTTGTTCCACATAACACTGTAATGACAAAGTTCTGGCTCCTATACTGTCATAGATCGCCATTAGCTAAAGTTGCTAGTGCACAGAAAAGGGAAAGGTGCAGTCTTTTGAAGTATATTTTTTAGTACATCGGAAACACCTCAATACTTTTTATGGCCATGAAATTCTAGTTACAAGGCCAACTTCCTTCTGAGGTCATATGATTTCTTTGGTGTTTAAATATACATTAAGACAATGCTTGAAAAGATCTCCTTGCATTAGGTGGGAGAAAAGAATGAATAGTCTTGCTGTGAAGAAAGAAGTGAGACTAGACCTTAATGTTAATAAATCCAAGGAATATGTATGATCTTTAGACATATATTTATAGTATGCCCAATTTACGGTAGCCCATTAATGTAGTCTGTATTTCTGTGAAGGCTCTATACTTAATCTGCTAATAATAACCATTGACTTAGAAATGGCCCACTATCTGAACTTGTAGATTAATTTCTTTTAGATCCAGACGCCACGCACTATCATCAGCCAAAACTATGGTCTTCACTACAATGGAATTTTTTTCAGAAATACCTTACTTCATAAAGAACTAAGTGCAAGATGCTTTTCTTTTCCCTTCTACAATAAGAAAAGAGAACACCTGGGAAATTATCCAGCCATCTAAAGAGTTTCAGGTCTTTGATGTTTCAGCCAGGAAAAATAAAAAAGGAAAAGCTAAGTGGAGCACATTTTTTAGTCTGCTGCTAAGATGATGACACAAACTATTAGTCTGTAGACTAATTTATATATAAGCAGTATTTTTTTTTGACTTAGCTAATTTCCTAATTATAAATGAAAAGAAAACTAGGTCCACTACTTTTTCCAGATTAACACTTTAATCAAGAAAGAGTTACAATGGATAAGACATAGTGGTAAATAATAACATGTTAGTATATCAAGTTCCTTGATGGAGTAAGGAAGCTCCGTGTTTCACAGATATGGAACAGAGATGAAACAAAAGGTTTTCATATCTGTAAAGGGCAAAAACATCACAACACATGGTGCTGGAATAGTTCTCAGGAGGCTGTGGTCTCTGAAGACAGGATGGACTGAAGTGAAAAACTAATGCCAGTGTGTTCTGTTATGACTGGAAGATCAAAACAATGGAATCCAGACAGGTCAACAAGTGCTTGAGTTAGTTCCTGTGAAATAGTATGTGGCTAATATTGCAGTTGTCTAGCCATTAATTTCAAGAAAGGCTTTACTCAGCTTTGCTGAGTTGAAATACAAGGCCGATCGAGCCACCAATCTCATTTGAGCTTTATGCACAGCAGATCTAGCCTTTTGTGTTGAAATAGGACCTTTTGATTAAATTCAGCCAGTTTCAGACAGCTGTTTTTTCAGGAGATCATGCTTTTGGTATTAGATTTAAAAACCCTTATAGAGTGAGGGCATTACCTTGTACTATATTGATGTGGGTAGAGTGGGGTTCTTATAACAAAGATATCATTCCTGAAGTAATGTAGCATATAAATGACCATGAATCGGAATTTTCATTCATCACATTCGTATCTGGTTTTGTGTTGAAGCAAACCATCAAACTATTAAAATGCTTTGTAATGTATCAGATTGTCAGTTTGTTCACAACTGGCCAGGATCCACTTGAGTCAAGGTAATTTCTGATGAGATTTTCAGAACAGATGTCTCACGTAAATATGGTTCAGCTCAGTATCTGGAGTAAATCTCCCATGAAAGGGACTACGGGGTGAAAATGTTTCATGGGATGCAAAATTCAACAGAAGATGCCAACTCATCACAAGATTGACCAAAATTGTCATGAACTTTACAACAACTGCTTCCAGGGCAGCTGAGATTAATATTTTCTGACTTTGAACTGACATGAAATGAATCATTTCATCTTTGTCTGGAGAAGAAGGAAAATTCAAATCGGTATGAGCAGAAGGCTTGTCTATGAACAATTTTTAATCATTATTTTTCATAAATCATACTTAATAATATAAAAATATTTTGCTAGAGAAATTCCATCAAGTTTAACTTTAGAAGCGTGTTTTTGTATTTTTAATTATTATTATAATTGTCCTTATCTACATATTTCATTCTCCTTTATGGTTAAATGTAATAAAAATATTATTATTCATACCAAACTTTGACCTTTTTCTTTTCTATATGACACAAATTTGCATTGACCTACTTAAATGATATTGCACATCTCTTTAATTAAATTGATGCAGAATGAATAAACAGCATCAAGTACTGAATTTTATTGTGAGAAGACCATACCACAGCACCTAGTGTCAAATCCCCTGTAATAATACATGCAATAGAGACGTTCATCCACTGTCAATCACAAATAGGAATCACTTCATTTTCTAACAAATATACATATTTTTAAATAGGGGTGAAGAAGAATATTTTCCCTTTTCTAATGCAATTACATATGGAAGCTGAGCATTATGGTATAATGAACAATGCAAAGGATAATGACTAAGAAATCTGATTTCTTTCTGCTTCCAAACACTGGACTAAACAGCCCACTCATTTCAACTCAAATCACTCTTTCATTTTTTGCTACTTCTTTTACCTGTTTTATTATTATTAGTAGTAGTAGTAGTAGTGGTAGCAGTAGCAGCAGTAGTAGTAGTAATAGTATTTTTGTTGTTTTTTTCCTTCCCCAATGTTTTGTCTAGTCAAAGCTTAAGTGGTATGTTTATTGGCCCCATCCCTGGAGATATTCAAGGTGAGGCTCAATGAGGCCCTGGGCAACCTGGTCTAGTTGGGGGTGTCCCTGCTGACTGCAGGGAAGTCCGACTAGATGACCTTTGGAGGTCCCTTCCGGCCTGGACAATTCTATGATTCTATGATTCTATTATTTTCTTTGTCTGACATCAAGCAAAATAAGACTGTATTTAAAGGTAGAAGTAATATATTTCCCCCCATAACCTTAATAGTATAATCTTAAGAAGAATTCATACTGTGCTCCAAACTTCCTGCAGTAAGTAGAGACTCAGCCTAAATGCACAATATCCAACTTCTGAAATTTTGCAAGATATTACAGTATTTAGACATCGTGGGTATGTCTCTGTAGAATGGGCGCTTAAAACAGCTTCCTAACCTATATAATAATACCAATAATAAAGCTTTCAGTAGATATCAACCTCCTGCTAAGTGCACTCTCTTTGTTTGAAAATCTTGCTAATTCAAGACCATTAAAATAGATTCTCTTAAAGACTCCATTCTGTCAAACACCAAAAGTGGAGATATATAGAGAAAGGGATTTAATTATCACTGTTCTATATCTCGAAGTGTGAGCTTTTTCTGAGTAATAATTGCCTAAGTTTGTCTTCAAAAGGCATTTTAATAGTGCTAATACTAGTAAATATTGCTCATTTTGGTACTGATGTGCCGTTTTAATAGTTCCCATGGTTTCTAAAAGTCATTTCTTATTGTTTTACTGTAGAAAGAATCTTACTTTAATTATGTCATAATTGTTTGTAAGCCATAGAATCTTAATTAATGCCAATAGCTTAAAGGCACACACTGAGCGCAGATTTTATGTTTCTGTTTGTTTTCCAGGCTCTTCCTTCTGTAACAAAAGCCCCAGCATGCATTCCTATGAGCTGCCTATTTCCCTTGGTCCTTCCTTTTTATTGCTGCTTTTTATATTAATATTTTGTAGTCTTTTCCCTCTTCCTGCTTCCCTGCTTCTGTCATATATATTTATCACAGAATATGGGTTCTTCCTTCTCTTTTCAATCTCATTTCAATAGGTAATTATCAGTAGATTTCTAGATACGGAACCAATATCTGCTTCAAAACTGCAAATAAGTAAGAACTAAAATAAAACCATAGAGTCTGAAATTATGTTTCCCTAAATATCTATTTTTCCATGCTGGGAAATCTTAGCCACTTGAATAAAGCTTATATTAAAAAAATAGATGAATAGAAGAAAACAAAATAACTTTTCTTTTTGCAGTATATGTAGTAACAGGAGACCTGAAGGAATTTTTATGATTAGTATAAATATTCTGGTCTTTTCTTTGACATATGAGCAAAAATATGAAAAAATATTGCAGAAAAAAAAGCTTCCAAAATTTCTGCTGAAAGATCAGTAATCCTACTTTTCCAGATGAATTAAAGATAATGAGACAGACAATGGCTATATCAGATTCCCACCAGGATTTACTCAGAAATTATTTTCATCATAGTAGTACCTCAAGGTCTTAAATCTAGAGTCTCATGTTCTAAGTACAGCTTAAACACAGAATTATTCTGTTAGAACACAAAGCTGAAAAATGCAACATTTCCATTTTACAGGACACAATGAAATGATACAAAAAGAGGTTAAAGAACTAAATTTTCAAAGGCATTCATCCATGCAAATGAAAACAACTCTTATTTGTTTGGGTTTTTTTTCTTAAAATACTTCAGCGAGTTATATACTTAAGTGGTCTGTGTCATTATTCTCCACACCAATCTCCAGTCATATCAAAATAAGTATCAACTAGTACAACGTCACACAAAATTCACATCACATCTGCTAGCTGTTTTTTGGGTTTTGATTGTTTTTGTTGTTGGTGGTGATTTTTGGTTCTTTTTCCTGGAGTTTATTTCTAAGATTTAACTTAAAAATAGTGTGCTGGCACTTTTTTTTCCTTGTGGGAATGTATTTCAGAAAAATTTTATGATATATAAATTACGTTTTTTCTTTTTTAATGCAATAAGAAATGTGGTATTTAATTAAATGGCAAAAGCCCCAAGAAAATATTTTTATTTTTTCTCAGAGATGATTTATTAGGTACAATATACAAGTTGTTTCCTCTTGAAGTTTCAAAATCACAAGTCATACAGTACATTCCTTGAAAGCAGCTTGTGTCAGAATTACTGAGAAACCAGTGTTTGGAGCTAAGGCAGTATGATATATATTGGCCCTTACTCTGAAGAGCCTAACTATACTGATCATCCATAGTCAAACTTGGCCCTCTTTGTGTAGCTAAAATGGAAATCCCACTGTGCATCTAGCTAAATCTTCTGCTTTTCACATTCATTTCCAGTTCTGATGACATGAAGATTTTATCCCAGCACAGTGATTAAGCTTCAAATTTAACTCCCTTAGGATCTAAAGAGAGACTTTTTAATTTTATCTATTTTGATGCCTATAGAGGTGAAAGGATGGCTGTTATTAGACCTTGAGTAATTTAGGCTGGGAAGAGTCCTCAGAATAACAACACATTATGTTACATCTATTTACCAGTTTACTTATATTTCTTTTTCACATGTGTGTAAAGATATAACCACTCCTGACTGAAAAGGGAGAATGTACTACATTACTGTCGTTACAGGTGCTCCATTAACTAATGCATTCCAAAATTCCTTCCCATTCGTAAGTAATCATTAATATCCTATACTGGTAAGCATGGTCACTTACAGTCTAAGAAGGTCTGAGTTTTCCCTGGAATAAAAGAAGGAGTTAATGACATGAACAAATTCTCAAGAAATTTAGAAGAATTTAAAATTGACAATTATTTTCCAATGAACTGGAGAATTTCTCTTCTGTGAAGAAGCAGGGAGAAAAATCAAAATCTGTGAAGGGAAGGTCTTAAAAATTTTATTAAAAATCCCTTGGGAAAAAAAAAAAAAAATTGTTTGAAACATGTCAGTGCACAATTAGAAAAATGATAATACAATATGAAAAGCCACTTCAGAAGAAAATGAAAGTGTATTTCTTTGTGACTATGTTGAAATGTGCCTCATGATGCTGGAAGAATCTGAATGAACAGGTCAAATTTATGAAAATTAATGTCCATAGAAGTTAAGAAAGAGCCAAAATGGCTCCATGGCTTGCAATAGGCACTTGGTACTAAGCAAGATCAAGCCTTTATCTTATGGTCTATCTATGCAGAAGAAGCTGTGTCTGTCTGTTATGATTTTTTTACCCTTCTTGCCCCTAAGCAGCCACAAATGTCTAGTTTAGACTAGTAATTTAAAATATTATAATAATCTAAAAAAGTGCAAGTTTCTGCTGCTTAAAATCTTATTTCATAGCAGGAAAGGCATATAAAAAAAAACAGGGGCAGCAGGAAGAAGAGGAAATACTTTGAAAACCTGGTGTTTGATCTCTGCATTATATATGAAGCCACTTAGAATTGACAAAAATTCTACCACTTTATGATATGTCACCCATCTTGTACATGGACGTCAGTAACATACAATGACAGAAGGCCAAGTTTTAGAGAGAATTTCTGTTTGTTTGTCTGTTTCTACAAGGAAATAGTATAGCTTTTTTTCTTTATTCAAATAAATGGAATCTTAGAAGTAGTTTCCTTCTTAATTTTTTTGAAGAAAGATACCTTGTTTTCTGCCTTTCTCTGTCTTCAGGTACTTAAACTCACCAAAAGCGGAAATCATTGTATGAAATTCCACAGCCTGGAGTATAAATAGAAAAGAGGAGAAAATATTCAAGTCTGGCAGTAGGGAAGGGAAGTCAAAAGCAATTTTCCTGAAAAGCACTTTTCCAGGAGCAGGGTATCTTGCATCACCCTGCACCAGCCACTAATGAAGGCAAGATACTGGGCTGGATGAACGAACACAGATCCAACATGGCAGCTCCTAAACCATCATTTGCCAGTAAATCCTTAAGACATGGTTGCTTCTGGAGGCCTGGCAAGCTCTCCTCCTTTACAGCAAAAACACTGTCTCATTTGATAGAGACTGATAGCTGAGATTCTGCAACACTGATGTTAAATGTAAAGAATCTTTAAAGAAAAAGTAGCAGGAGATCTCTTCAATGAGAGCAAATATTTTGAGACGCAGATGGTTTTACTCAGGCAGAATACACTTTTAATAATACCATACCTTATTATATAATGAAACAACTCTTTTTTGCAAATGATGTAAGCTATCTGCAAGCAAAAAGAGACAGAATATCTTTTCCAAGTCCTCAGTGTCTTAAAAATAAATGGAATTTTTAACTTCTCATTTAAAAAAGATGCCTTTCCCTTACATTATTAAGACCTTTCATGAAAACTTATGTCTTTTAAATACAAATGAATAGTATATCTGTGGAAATGCTTAATTTGTAAAAGAACGATAATGTTTGTGACAAACATTTATTAACTATTTAATTACAATAGTATTTCATTTTTTTCTTTTTTTTTTTTCTGGTCTGAGATGGGGTCTTATGTGGTACATGTTGAAATAGGCAATATAGTACAGCTATGATGTACACTTGCCATCCCCTGTGTTAGTAAAAGAAAAAAATAAAAGGAAAAAAACCAAGACATATTCAATGACGTGGGTAGAACTGTGATAGGATGAAATTAGGTACAGAAAAGCATCTAGAATTAAATACAGATGAGTGTAGGGTGTATTGGATAACATGTAAATCACTTGTGGGGGGGAACAAAAGAGTTTTCATTAAATCTCCTAGATATTTTGGGATCAGTCATGGGGCTGGCAGTAATTATTTCAACTTGAGCGTGAAAAAGTTGAACGTGCCTGGTTCCCATAAAATGCTTTTTGATATGTGGACTTCACAAAAAGTCCACTCCTTCCAATGAAGTTCTTGTATTACTAACCAACTTTATGGACAACAATTTCATAGTTGCTGTGAGCTTCCCTTTGGCCAACACCTTGAAAATTTTCTGTAGGGGCCTGAGAACAATGTACTTGTCAAAGCACTGAAAAATATTTTCAGAAATATTTCTTCCATGTTATACAGTGGTAAGGGGATGGACATATTTTATTCGCCCAGTTTATATTAGCTGTAACATTTATTGAAAAAAAAAAAAAAGGTAATGTCTTTTAGAAATGAGCTCTGGGTTATATTCTCAACTAGCATAAGTTGCTGCAGCTCTACTGATCTGTCCTATTACTTGCAATTCTATTCTAGGGGAGGAAATCTCATGTTTTTCTGGTTTCACCATTTCACCAAATATCCTTCCATTTCACCTTTCATTCTCCCAGGCAGTGAATATCAGATGTTGAAGACAACATATAATTTGGGAAACGGTGACTTTTTGCCTCAGGCAAATTCACAAATGTTTGCAGTTTTGCTGCAGGGCAGAAGTAGAATGTAATCATATGTGCCACAAAAATCGTTCTTTTCACAGTCAAAATAGAGAGCTTTTTAGGCCAAGATGAAATTTCTCAATATTTGTGAAGAAATTAGTCCTCATGTACAGGCAGTTGCAAGGTATCACTATATTGTTAATGTAAGGATAGACATCAGGATGAGATTGCTCTTCCTACATGTATATATCTCCATCTGAGCTACTCATCCAGTCCCTTTCACATCCAGTGAAGAAAAATGGGAGCTTTTAGGACAATAATTATCTCAGGTCCACATCTAAGATGGCTGGAAGTTATGCTATAAAAAGGTCTGATTTTCCCCCTTTACCAGGCCATGGTGACTACTTCACACAAAAACATCTACATTCCACCATCTACAGTCAGGAGTACGGAGATCTCACCCTAATTTTCACATATTGTGATACCTCTGTAAGATGGGAAGCAGGTGTGTGAAATCAGCCTTCCATTCATTTGCCCTGCTTACAGTGTATTTGAAGCTAGACCAACTTTTGGCATCAATTAAAGAAGTCACATTTAAAATCTCCTTACAGAGCCTCTTCCCTGTTGTAGAATGGGTTGAACATTCCACCTTCTCTGACTGAAGTCCCATCCATCTCCCCTCTCACTCTTGTCCTCTGAAAAGAAGCTTCCTGCAGGCTTCCTGTCTGCACCACATGGTGTGGGGTGGACTGTCTCCATCATGGGGTTGGTGAGTACTACATCACTGTGCCATCACAGCCTTGTCTGCACCTTATCAGGAATGGGCTTATTTCACACCTTTGAGCACTATATGGATCTAGTACTACCTTAAATTGCACTACGCATTTTAAAATCCATTTTAGCCACTCTCAGGACTCTGTTCAAGAATTGTGACTATGGCACACCAAAGTATCTGCCTAGTGACATGGGAGGAAAAAAAAAAAAAATCACTGCCTGAATTACCACAGAGTTTCTCCTCTTAATGGGTGACCAAATGCAGTACAGTGCCCTGTTTTAAAACTGTCAGTAACCCGTGGTCCTTTTTTTTTGTATTTACTTTAATGAGAATAGCTCACAACAACAGCAGCTTGTCATTGCTTCCATCTCGTTGCTCTTGTTTACACACAGGGCTGTAAAACTTTACTTCTGTGGATTGCTTTAAAAACATAAATAAAAATAAAATCTAATTTACATTTTCGTTCCAACTGGTTTTCTTGACAGACAGCTGCCCACACCTCAGTGGTTGCTCTGTTCAGTGTACTTTAATTTTGAGCTTTCAAGTTTTTCTGCAGCCCATTCAGAAGTAAATTCTCAGGGAAAATTGAGCTCTGTCATGGATGGATTAGTACTATAATAGTTGGTCACATATCTTGCATGAAACCTTTCAAAAGCAAGGCAAATGAGAAGGAAATGAAATTCATTTCATACTTCTTCAAGCACGCTAAAAGACTTTCTCTCCAAGTAATCTGTGAAGTACCACTAGTTTATTGGAGGTTCACATAACTACCATTACATTATACCTTGTCACAATCTCATATATTGGGTGACTGCTTTTTTCTGAACTGATGGTACCTGCAAAGTGTGCTCTATAGGCACTGAGGAGAGAATACTGTTTCTTAGATCAAATTGTAGAGGTACTAGGAATGGCATAAATAAAAGTACTTGAAGCAAATTGGGACATTATGGGTCATAGGTCAATGAAATCTAAAAGGGAGATATATGGAGGAAACGTCACATTTGCTATGTGATGAACTGATAAACTGAAAGAGAAAAGGGGAGAGAGAGAGGAGGGGAAAGAGCAAGACAGAGAAACCATAATAAAGTTTTTTCTAGACAGCTAACATACAGAAGCTACAGCCATTTCCCCTTGCAGAGGGAGAAGAGGCTACACTGCTTTTAGCAATCCATTTGGTTTCTGTGTCATTTGAAATGAAGGCAGCACTTCATCCCTTTAGCACATCTGTGTGTGTCTCTGAGTGTATAAATATGTGGTTTATTTCTTCTCAGGGTAAGATAAACAAATATCTGCATTATTTTGGATAGTTATTTGATTCTGCCTTGTTGATGAAAACTGTTTGCAGGCAAGGGGAAAAAAAAAATACCTGCAGACTTCCTGTTCATTCTTTGACAGTGTCACAAAAGATTGTAAGTAGAAATACAGTTGATATTTCAGTGTTGATGCAGGTAGAGAAAGAATAGGTACAAGTCACGACTCCCTGGTTCAGGGAAGCAATTAAACATATGCTTAAGGTGTCTAGTATACAAAAACCTACTTGAAGACCCTGATAAATCCAGAGTCAATAGTGCTTCTTGATTCCGCAAATTTGCTAACCACAACTTCTTTTTTGCTATAAGTGGGAGTGGGTGATTATTTAAAAATATGTTTATTATAGCTAGTAATTGTTACTTAATTGTTAAGAAATCTGTTTTTCGGATTGTCAAGCAATTGTAAAAATAACAGTGCATTGCAACAAACTGTTGAAAATATGGTTTGTATATTTTGATTTTAAAGACTTTTTATTTGAAAAAAGGCCTATTCTTAAACACACAGAAAAGGGGATTTAAATCCCAAAATAAAATACAGGAACACTTTAAATGTTTTGGTTTCTTTGATTATTATTTATCTCAAAATTTCTGTTCAAGTAAATCAAAAATTTTATTATTATTTCCTCTAACCCACCCCAAATGAATATTAAGAAAAAGAATTTAATGAATAATTAAATTTAGTGACATGAGTCAGACCTTACCTTAATAAACCCAACAGAAGTGCTTTATCTGATTACAGAATTATCCTAATAAATGCTAAGGTTACTCTAGGAAAGAAACATTTTAGACATGAGGCTTTAAAGTATACTGATGAAGGCATGAAACTAAATACTTTCTTCAGTACAAATACTGAAAAAAAAATAAATTTATTAATTTAACCTTAACTTATTTATGTTAACTATAAGGCTAATTTTCCCAATATGTCTACTCTTAAGACAATTCATGTCCTAGAACTAACCACGTGTTTCCACATTAGGTGGACCATAACTTTTATTATTATTATTATTGGTCAATATAAAATTTCTGATCATTGCAATTTTAAGCCAAAATATTCTGCACTGTGTCCCCCCATATTCTATGTTTATTACTACCAGACAATGCTCTCAACACATGTAGGAACAGGTGCACATTCATAAAGCACACACTATGGGCATATGGGTAAACAAGTAAAATAAACACTTCAGAATATTCCTACTTTCAACAAAAGGTCACTTTTGTCAATAGTGTTATTTTAATATCCATTTAGAGGAACTCCCGAATGAGGAGAAAGCAGCATTAAAATATCATAGAGAGAAAGAAAAGGTCCAAACTCAGGATTCCTAACCAAAACACCTTTGTGGGGAACATGGTTGGCTCAGATTCAGTATATATTCCCTTGGGAAAGCAGACGCACAAGACATATACTCTTTGAATTACTGGAGAGGGAAACGAAGATAATAATTTCCCTGACTTAAGATTTTTGATTCGTTGTTTAGGGAATGAATATGGCCATTCTACCTTCTCTGTAACAGATAAGACAATATTTAAGAATAGCTCTTACGTACCAGAATATCACTGTGCTGTTTGAACAGATGTCAAAAGACAATCTCTGACCTCAAACATGTACCATGTAAACATAAAGTAAGGGCAAAAAAAAAATCATTTATATTCAGACAGAAATGGTACCACAAAAAAGCCCCCAAACCAAATAATGCAAAATAGGTGACCCTATGATGCAAGGCTTTCTGCATATCGGAAACACCTCTCTTTAGCAGCTCATACTAATTTCTGCAACCAGAAATAGTCATTGTATTAAAACAAAAGGCAAGTGCTTAGGAATGAAGAGATGAACAGCAGTAAGCAGTAGGATCCTTTTTAAAGATATGTGCCCCTGCAGAATGTGAACTCAATAATTAATCTCTGAAGCTATCCACAGCCTTTTCTGTTGGAGAAGACATGTAAGAAATTCACCTGAAATGGATGGGATATTTTCCATAGTTAGTTTAGTTCCATTTCAAATTGCAAAGAAGTACAACACATGTAAGAAATTCACCTGAAATGGATGGGATATTTTCCATAGTTAACCATTTCAAATTGCAAAGAAGTACAATGGGGAAAATGGCCACATTTATATCAAGAAGTCTACTAATATGTCACTAAAATAATCTCTGTCCAAGAGGAATGTGCCTAAATAGCTCAGCCATCTGATTAGTGAAAGCATGTGCTATATTTTTATGAGAATCCTCATCATCTTCCTTGACTTGTAGCACAGTCATTGATTGATGTGACTTAGTTAGGTTAACACTTCCCAATAGCCCTCAGGTAACCTGACATAGTGGAAGGCAGGAAATTAGAGCTATCAAAGGTCTGGGAGGTTAATTTGCCAGTTGTCCTGGTAATGCAATGAGTTGTTCTCTACAGTAGGTTTAAGAAAGGCCAAAGATACAGTCCAAAACAGAACATTTTCTGATCACACATAGGAAAAGCAAAGTTCTCTGTGTTAAACTTGTATACCGTTGACTGGAAGAGGAAAAGGAGGGAAAGAGCTGCAGTGGACCATGTTTAGTTGTGCAGAGAGGATTGTGGTTTCTGGTTTGGGGCATGAGTTCTTTTTGCTTGGTTTTACAAAATCACAAAGACATGCTGAGCTTTTACATATTGGTTTACTCATAATTAAATAAATGAGAATAGCTTTTGAAGAAATACATTCTCAAAGAACAATAAGAAGAAAGAACTGCAACAAGCTTTACTATTTAATTTTAAAGGATTTGTAATGGATTTCAGTTGGACACTTGCGTGTTTTAAAGGTGAGAATCATCTCTTAAATTCAGCTACATAATCTGAAACAGATTTAGTGAATAAAGGAGAGGCAGAGAGCACAATTTGTCCATCCTAAGTTTCTGAGAAGGGATGAATTGCCTTCTGAAGTCTTGATATCCCTCCATGCACTGAAGTAGAAACCTATTTTGGTAGGTTAGACTAAACCGCTAAATTTTAGGTGTCTGAGGCTAGGCAAGATTAACATCTCCAAATGCACTTTATTAGACTGTTACACAGATTCACGGATTTGACAGAGTTGGAAGGGACCTCTAGATATCATCTAGCTCAACTCCCCAGCTAAGCAGGATTGCCTAGAGCACGTTACTCAGGACTGCAACAAGGCAGGTCTTGAAAATCTCCAGAGAAGGGGACTCCATGACCTCCCTGGGCAGCCTGTTCCAGTGCTCTGGCACCCTTACCGTAAAGAAGTTCTTCTTCATTTTTGAGTGGAACTTCCTATGTTCCAGCTTGTGCCCGTTGCCCTTGTCCTATTGCTGGAAACCACTGAAAAGAGTCCGGCTCCATCATCCTTCAACCCACCCTTTAGGAACTTGAAAACATAGGTGAGGTCTCCCCTCAGTCTTTCTTCTTCAGGCTAAAGAGCCCCAGCTCTTTGAACCTTTCCTCATAAGAGAGATGCTCCAATCCCTTAATCATCTTTGTTGCCCTATGTTGGACTCTCTCCAGTAGTTCCCTGTCTCTCTTGAACTGGGGAGCCCAGAACTGGACACAGTATTCCAGTTGTAGCCTCACCAGTGCAGCGTTGAGGGGGAGAATGACCTCCCTCGACCTGCTGGCCACACTTCTCCTTATGCAGCCCAGGATTCTGTTTGCCCTCTTGGCCACAAGGGCACATTGCTGGCTCATGGAGATCCTGCCATCTACCAGGACTCCCAGATCCTTTTCCTCAGTAGTACTTCCCACAAGATCCACCCCTAACCTATATTCGTGCCTGGTGTTCTTCTTCCCCGGGTGCAGGACCTTACATTTGTCCTTGTTGAACCTCATTAGGTTCTTCTCTGCCCAGGTCTCCAGCCTGTCCAGGTTACGCTGGATGGCAGCACAGCCCTCTGGAGTGTCAGCCAGCCCTCCCAGCTTGGTATCATCAATGAACTTGCTGAGGATACGCTCTGTCCCTCGTCCAGGTCATTGATGAATATGTTGAAAAGGACTGGGCCAAGTATTGACTCAGCAGTGTCCCCCAGGGGTCAATACTCGGAATCACGGATGGCCTTGTCCTGCGTTTTTGAGAGGTCCTCCTTGAAGTATGACCAGCCTTCCTGGGCATCTTTGCCCTTCAGGACTGTCTCCCAAGGGACACTCTCAACCATTCTCCTAAACAGGCCAAAGTCAGCCTTTCAGAAGTCCAAGGTGGCAGTTCTGCTGGCTCCTTGTGTTGCTTCTCCAAGAATTGAAAACTCTATGATCTCATGATCACTCTGCCCAAGACAACCTTGAACCTTTACATCCCCCACAAGACCTTCTCTGTTAACAAACAGCAGGTCCAGTAGGGCGTGTCCCTGGTTGGCTCTCTCACCAGCTGTGTTAGGAAGTTGTCTTCCACACACTCTAGGAACCTCCAGGATTGTTACCTCTCTGCTGTGTTATATTTCCAGCAGATGTCTGGGAAGTTGAAGTCCCCCACAAGAACAAGGGCGAGTGATTGCAAGAGGTCTTCCAGTTGCTGATAGAATATTTCATCAACTTCTACATCCTTGTTTGGGGGTCTGTAGTAAACTCCCACCATGATATCTGTCTTGTTGGCCTTCCCCTTGTGTCTAACCCATAAACACTGTACACTGTCGTTCCCATTATTAAGCCTTTACATCCCCCACAAGACCTTCTCTGTTAACAAACAGCAGGTCCAGTAGGGCGTGTCCCTGGTTGGCTCTCTCACCAGCTGTGTTAGGAAGTTGTCTTCCACACACTCTAGGAACCTCCAGGATTGTTACCTCTCTGCTGTGTTATATTTCCAGCAGATGTCTGGGAAGTTGAAGTCCCCCACAAGAACAAGGGCGAGTGATTGCAAGAGGTCTTCCAGTTGCTGATAGAATATTTCATCAACTTCTACATCCTTGTTTGGGGGTCTGTAGTAAACTCCCACCATGATATCTGTCTTGTTGGCCTTCCCCTTGTGTCTAACCCATAAACACTGTACACTGTCGTTCCCATTATTAAGTTCTAGGCATTCGAATCTGTCTCTAACATAGAGGACCACCCCACCACCTCTCCTTCCTTTTCTATCCCTTCTGAAGAGTTGGTAGCCATTGCAGCACTCCAATTGTGTGAGTCATCCCACCATGTTTCTGTGATGGCAACTATATCATAGTTTTCCTGCAGTACAATGGCCTCCAGCTCCTCCTGTTTGTTGCCCATACTGTGTGCATTTGTGTAGATGCACTTGAACAGGGCTCCCAATTTCACCCCCATCCTTGGCCCTTTTGCCCCAGGTTCATTACCATTGGGTCTGGTTTCATCCCCTTCTCCCTTCACTTCTAGTTTAAAGCCCTGTGCAAGAGCCTTGCTAACTCTTGGCCTAGTACCCTTTTCTCCTTTTGGGATAGGGTTTTCCCATCATTCTCAAGCAGACCTGGTGTTCTGTAAATCAAACTATGGTCTGAATACCCAAAGCCTTGCTGGTAGCACCAGTTACAGAGCCATGTATTGATCTGCCTGATCTTGTTTGTCCATTCATCGGTCCCCAAAACTGGAGGGGTAGAAGAGAACACAGTTTGTGCTCCTGAATCCTTGACTAGCTGTCCTAGAACCCTGAAATCTTTTTTCATTGCCCTCAGACTACTGCTTACCAGTTCATCATTATCTATCTGTAAGACCAAGAGGGGATAATAATCTGAGGGCCGTATCAGGCCAGGAAGCTTCCTGGTAATATCCTCAACATAGGCCCCTGGGAGGCAGCAGACCTCCCTTTGGGAAGGGTCTGGTCTGCATATGTTCCCCTCAGTTCCCCTCAGAAGGGAACCACGTATAACTATTACCCTCCTTTTTTTTCTTCATGGGGGATGTCTTAATACATGGAGCTGGATGCTTTCGCCACTCCCTGGATGAGCCACTATCAGTATCTTTGATCCCCTCTGCCTCTGTCTCCAAATGACTTGTACCTGTTCTGTACAAGCACCTGGGATGGCAGGGGGACTCTGGAGGGGACTTTCTTGCTGCTTCGAGCAGGTACCTGCTTCCACTCCCCGTCATCCTCTCCTAGTTCCCCTCCTCCTGCCTGGTGGCAAGAGGGCAAGGGGTCCTTTTCCCCTCGTGGAGCCTTCCCCTGCTCCTTTTTCCCTAAGGATGGCATGGTGTTGCAAATGGTCTTTAGTCTTTCTACTTCCTCTTTAAGCTCAGCCACGAGGCTGAGCAGATCGTGGACCTGCTCTCAGTGCACACAGTCGTTGTCTTTGCTGTCCTCCTGCCAGAGTAACAGACATTCCATGCAGTCCATCACCTGGATGGCTGCATGTTGCTGCGGCAGGGCGGTTTGGCAGGCTCCGTTCCTTTTGATCGCGGCTGCAGAACAAGTGGTGACCATCTTGGATGCTTTCGTTCTCTCCAGCCCGGTCCGCCTGAACTCTCCTTGCACTCACCTGTCGCACACCACACCTTGGAGAGACTGCCACCTCACCCACCAACCACGGGCCTGCTCTGGCTGCATTTAAATCTCCGCGTGGCTCCTGGCCACACCCCCTCCATGCCTGATTGGTTGTCGCGGGTTTCCAGATTCCCGCTGGGGCTGGGGCTGTGAGCTGGGGATCCCTGAGCTCGGAAACCCCTCTGTGCAGTGCCATCCAACCCTCTCCCTGGGCTCACCTCAGTTCTCATCGCTGGTGCTGCTGCTGCCACCGCCTCGCTGTCCGTTCCACAAGACAACTATTATTTGAAAAAAAAATTGGTTAACTTCTGCTAACAGCGTCATCCTCTCCTAGTTCCCCTCCTCCTGCCTGGTGGCAAGAGGGCAAGGGGTCCTTTTCCCCTCGTGGAGCCTTCCCCTGCTCCTTTTTCCCTAAGGATGGCATGGTGTTGCAAATGGTCTTTAGTCTTTCTACTTCCTCTTTAAGCTCAGCCACGAGGCTGAGCAGATCGTGGACCTGCTCTCAGTGCACACAGTCGTTGTCTTTGCTGTCCTCCTGCCAGAGTAACAGACATTCCATGCAGTCCATCACCTGGATGGCTGCATGTTGCTGCGGCAGGTCGGTTTGGCAGGCTCCGTTCCTTTTGATCGCGGCTGCAGAACAAGTGGTGACCATCTTGGATGCTTTCGTTCTCTCCAGCCCGGTCCGCCTGAACTCTCCTTGCACTCACCTGTCGCACACCACACCTTGGAGAGACTGCCACCTCACCCACCAACCACGGGCCTGCTCTGGCTGCATTTAAATCTCCGCGTGGCTCCTGGCCACACCCCCTCCATGCCTGATTGGTTGTCGCGGGTTTCCAGATTCCCGCTGGGGCTGGGGCTGTGAGCTGGGGATCCCTGAGCTCGGAAACCCCTCTGTGCAGTGCCATCCAACCCTCTCCCTGGGCTCACCTCAGTTCTCATCGCTGGTGCTGCTGCTGCCACCGCCTCGCTGTCCGTTCCACAAGACAACTATTATTTGAAAAAAAATTGGTTAACTTCTGCTAACAGTGTGATTGCTCAGTGAACCTAAACACTGGGTACAAGATTTGGTGATAAAAACCAGAAGCACCTAATAAGGCTTTTGGATGGCCAAAAACTTAACTGGTATAAGGGAGAACTTATAGCGACCTTCCATATCTGAAAGGGGCCTACATGAAAACTGTGGAGGGACTTTTCACAAGGGCATGTAATGATAGGATGAGGGGTAACGGCCTCAAACTGAAAGAGGGGAGATTTAGATTAAATATCATAAGAAATTTTTCACTATGAGGGTGGTGAGGCACTAGAACAGGTTGCCCAGGGAAGCTGTTGAGGTCCCATTCCTGGAGGTGTTCAAGGCCAGGCAGGATGGAGCTTTGAGCAACCTGGTCTAGTGGAAAGTGTCCCTGCCCATGTCAGGGGGGGTGGAATTAAATGATCGTTAAGGTCCCTTCCAACTCTAATCATTCTGTGATAACTATTCAAAGTCCTAAAATGGGAAACTGAGCTATCTATGTCACTAAAGTTTAGGCCGCAAAATCACGCCCATGACCAATACTTCTGACAAATAGTTTGAAGAAAGAAAGGTTCCTGTGGAAAATACCAAACAAAAAACCAAACAAAACTACACAAGCCTTTTGGTTGCATTTCAGCAGGGGGCAGTAGGTATTCCATCATTAAAACAAGATAGAAATATACCTCAGTAAACCTGAAGTTGCCTGTAATGCAGGGGTATAAGAAGGTCAGTGAGATATGCTGGACTAGGACCATGTAGCAAATTATAAAGTGAGCAGTGTTAAAATCAATATGATATTTGACTGTCAGCCAATGCAATTTGTTCAAAATAGGTTAAATGCACTCCTTCCATTTCCTCCTTTATAAGGAACTTGGCAGCCTCATTCTGTTATCAAGTGCAAAGCCCTCTCTGAGATCTGACTGGGATAGAAATGAACGCAACTTTGAAATATTCCATAAATGCAGAGTGATATAGGGGCTATGACAGGCATGAAATCAGACTGAAACTTTTTATCTGCTGTATATCAGGTTAGCAGTGAGATGAGACGACCTTTGCTGGTTTTTTCCCCCAAAGAAGAAAACAGAACGTATGAGTATTTTGCACACATACCACACTCTTCATCTTTCATCCTAAAGAACTGTATAAACATCGAAGTAATTTATTATTAGTGCATTATCATTGTTGAGGTGGCATACAGGTCAGGAATTAGGGCTCTGCTTTACTGAGCTTTGTATCAACTCACAAAAAAAGATTTTTTCTACTCAGCGCAATTCCAAAGCGATGGTAGAATGCCAATTGCTGGGCCAAATGATTATGCAGTTACACAGATGTAAATCTGAGGCAGCTCTACTGAGGTCAGTGATACTCCAATAAGGCAAAATTGGTGATAGGGTGAAAGAGAGACATACAATCCACAAATGTACAAATTCTGCATTTGGACAGTATCAAAGTGGCAGTGTTCTCCTTGAGCACATTTCTTGCTCAAAGGATGATCCAAGACACCTGTCAGAAATTTCTACTCCTTTCTTTTATTTTATATGGATAGCAAAAGAGAAAAAAACAATTAAACTGATAATAATTGTTACTATTATTATTATTACTAATACCTCCTAGCCTTCATGTTTATAGCTGAATATTTATGATTTTTATTTTTTAACAAGATTTCAATGCATTCAGGCTGGGGGTGGAAAGCTGGTAGTTACCCACAGAAAATGAATTATGCACCAAATTGTAAATATTCCATTTCTTTTTCTGATCTGAAAGTCCCCAAAGAAATATGAACACTTTATTTAAAATTCATCTGCAGTGACATTTGCTGGCTGCACAGAGCACTCCCACAAATACACAAGTATTTGCGAAAAAAGATAGCTTTTTATGGGAGTGCTACTTTGTGTTAATTCTGGTTTTTTGCAGTCTGCTCTCTCCTCAAATCAAATGAAATACTTTCCAGTGATGTGCTGTAAAAGAATAGATATAAATAAATGCATCTTTCAAAAATAGGATTTAACTTATTCATACAGTTGAATTTATTTAGACTACAGGATAAAGATTCATTCAGATAAAATACTTATTACAAGATGCATAAAGGCTGAAGGACATGTTTGATACATTATCAAACTATCAGCTGACAAGTAAACAACAGGGCACATGGGTAAAATACTCCAACTACAGAATAGGTAATTTCTTCCATAGTCTTGACTGTTTATTAAGGTAATAATATTCTTCACATCTCTTTGAGCATTCTACCTGAAGCACACTATCAACTCCCTTTAATTAGAATTGGGATCTTTTGGTTATTATGATGTACTTTCAAAGAAAATGCAATAAATAAAAATCTGTCACTTTTGTCATTATCTTATAGGATTTCTGGTATTTATTTAGACTCCATTTTAATCATTTTTTTCTGTCTTCTAGAAAGGAAAAAAAAAAAGGCTAATATTTTTGTTGTTTCCTGCTAAAAACTCATGGTTTGTTTGAATATTTTGCTTCTTGGTTAAGAAAATAAAATGGAACTAGACAAAACCAACCCAACCACCCCCAAAAGAAAAACAAACCAAAACCAAAACAATCCCAAAAACCACACCCGAAAACAAAGAAACAAACAAAAATAACGAAAAAAACCCACCCAAAACTCATATTGCTTTTTACTAGCTGATTTTTGGAGAAAGAATAAAGTTGATTTCTCTGCATTTGCTTAGCTCTCTAGATATTGGCATTTTCTGCAGAAATGTCTGTCTGACTTTTTTTTTTAAGTCTCAGTGAAATATTTTGGCAAGTTTACTAAGAATCACTTTGAAAGGTCCATCGAAAGAGAGTGCTGACTGACCTTCAGGTCCAGGAAGCTGATCCAATGCACCTCATATTCAGACATACTTGTGCACCACCGCTGCTCGCCATTTAGATAAGCACAGCATCATCCAGCAAGTGTGACTTAATCATGGCCTACTCCTGTTCCAGTTCAGTGAGCAGAAATAGGCCCACCCAGTAAGAGAGTTTAGGATTCTGTGATGGATGTTTCAAATCCCTCTGAAGAATCACCCTTTAGAGGTGATTACTTTACAGGGAGACTATCTACGTTTTGGAAGTCTACTACCCAGATGGCTGATGTTAAAACAGATTAATTTCACTATTAATTTGTGGAAAAAAAATCCCCTTAACTAACTCAGCAAACCATAAGGCTGTAAAGATCAAAAAGCTGCAAAGGTAGATGTTCCTTCCCTCCTTTTTTCTATTTCTTTATTTCCCAAATTTTACCTCTAGTATACCTCATTTTGGTGTGTTGGACCATGTCTTCTTCTAAAAATAAAAAAAAAAGTGAAGAAAACCCCAGAGGTTTTCTTTAAAACACTGTTGCTTAGATCAAATAGAAAGGACATTGATGCTGAATTCCCCACATGAATCCTAGCTGATCTTTGTGATGAAACACGCACACTTATCACAGATCATTTTCCTTTTCTCTTACAATTACATCTGGCTTGTATTACAGCTTCTTCAGTATACATTACACTTATCCACTAGCTCTTTCTTGATGCAGAGCTTAAAACTCCTGTTTTCTTCCTAGAGGTGGTTGCTTAATAACAAAATCACTCTTTCTGAGAATCAGACTGCTACTATTTAAAAATCAATTAATATTAAAAAATCCCTGTATTTTTGATTAAAAGTCATTTTAAAGACTAGGATAAAATAAATTCAAGTAGGATATGTTACAATTCAGTATTTTCCCCTCTCCGCCCCCAAATTAACATACACTTTGATGGCTTGTCTAGTAAAAAAAAAAAAGTCTTTGGAGAATTTTAGGAATTTTAATTTGTAATGTACAGTGTCAGCTTCCAATTTTACCTTTTATGTCTTCATTATATCTTTAACATCTTTACATTCTTCAACACTTTCTCGGTCTTCAGGGTATATGACACCATAATATGTCTAAATTTAACATTGAAGGTATTTATTTTATTTTTAAAGTCATTACAGGCAATTACTGCTTACTATTGGTTAAAGCATTCAATTAAAGCTACCTGGGAATTCCCAACAATGGGAATTAATGAATGAATTTCTTGTTTTGCTTTCCTTGCATGAATGACTTTTGCTTTACCTATTACACTGTCTTTATCTCAACCCTCGAGTTTTCTTGCTTTTACTCTTTCCGTTCTCTCCCCTATCCTATCGGAGGGGGAAAAAGTGAGCAGATGTGTGGTGCTTAGTTGTCAGCTGGGGTTACACCATGACATGCATATTCTTGGACATTCTGCATTTCACTTCAACAAGACTTTAAATAGTTCCTTGAGAGATCAAAATATTCAGAAAATCATCTAGTTTATTTATTTCTAATGATGAAAGTTGCCTGTCTTCATCATGCAGTAACCCAGTCATTTCTTAGAGGTTGTAAACAGGAATTTAGTATAGCACTCCTACATCTTGTTTTGGAAGGATTTAGGTTGAATCTCACAAAGTCCTGTATAAAAACAGTGGTTGTATTTAGGCACATACCGCTTTCAGATGTTGCAGTATGGAAATCCCTGTGCTAATTTACAATCTAACACTGATCCATGATATAGGACCTATCCTTGACATTTGGAAGAGTGGGTCCCCAATGTGTCTTAAATCAAGACTCATTATTCCTTCTTCTTCAGTTTTCTCTTTGCCAAGATATTCTGTTAGGATATCTGGAGACCACAAGAATGGTCTTACAATGACTTAACCTGATATGTGTTTACTCTCTTGAGTGCTTCTACTGATATTCTACTTCACATAAAATATTGAGTCAGCAAATGGAGACAGGGAACAGATGATTTTATGTATGGACACATGTGAAATGAGAAAGTTTATTTCAAATAATTTCAGTGTTTCTGAGAATGAAAAGAAGAATCAGTTCTTTCAGACAGTAAGACTAATCCCCAAAAGATCCACATTTATCACAACATACCAAGGCACTTGTTTCCATTTTCATTAATTACCACCTCTTTAGGCTAGAATCTTTATGTTTCTTCTTCCATCACATTCACTTGCCAGAGGAGAAAAAAAAATCACCTGTATGTCTCCTGTGATTAAAGCCTCACTTAAGCACTGAAGCTTCAGAAACTCTTGAGGTTTTCAGGTGTTTTTACATTCTGCAATTTGTCTCCATGGAGTTCCTTGAAAAGTACCAGCAGTTAGGGAAAAAAAAAAAAAAAGTGAGGGGAGAGAGAGAGAAAAAAGAAAAAAAGCAATAATAAAATAATTAAGAAAGAATTTGTTTTATATAGCTATCTTCCCAGAAAACATAACATAGTGTATACTGCTCCTAAGTGAGAGAGAAATCAAAGCATACTTTAAAAAACACAAAGTATACTTTAAATAACACAAACTGTTCCCTGTGGGCCCCCACCAATTTCTGCCCACTAACTCAACTGCTTAAAGTCCTTGGTCAGATCTAGTTTTAAAAAATCTATCTGCTTCATTATGTTTTGCAAATGGTCCCTTGTTTAGACCTTGTTTGGAGCTCTTTCTCTTTCTTTCGCAAATTCATGAGTGTAAATACTTCTTATCCATGTTCTTTTGCTACGAATTATGAAGTAAAAGACACTGTGAATTTAGACCCAAATTTAGTGAATGATATCTGATGTAACTTATCAGTTAAGCCCTGATGAGCGCATTGAAATCAGTGGGAAGATTCACATTCAGTGAGTCTCGTCAGTGAGAATTGGATCAAGACCTTAGCAATGTTTAAAGCATTCACTGCGTTTAAGTTCCAGATGCAATATTGTATCCACAATATTGATGGCAGTAAACCAGACAGCCAGAGCTGAGTTAGGACCGAAATGAGCTATTGGTGCAGTCATCTGTTAAGATCATAGAAGTAATAAAAGAATGGAATAAAATAAGGAGCACAGAGAAAGATTCAGTCATCATATGCAATCTCTTATATCAGCTAGTCAAACCTGACTGCATGGGGTTTTTGGTTTGTTTGTTCTTTTCGGGTTATTTCGTGGGTTTTTTTGTTTGTTTGTTTTGTGGATTTTTTGTCCTTCAAATCAAACAAAACATTTAAACAGTAACACAAGTTATGTTATGATAAAGACCACAGTAATAATTTACTTTAAATATTAAGTCAGTATTTCTGCTGCATTTAGACTTCATTACATGTAATGCTTTTTTCAAATAATAATGTGCTCAGTCAAAACTAGTTTAGTTATGACTGGTTTCCTGTAGTGCATAGTTAGAGGTAGGCGCTTCCAGATAGCCCTAGAACCTTGTGCCCTGAAGGTATTTCTCTGCTGTCTGACTAGGGTAGCTGGATGCTAACTTTTCAGATAGCTAAAGTTATATACACTGATGGAAAAGTCTCTGGCCAATAATTTGCTTTACTAGTTATTTATTTGTCCAATTTACTGATAAAATGTATTTCAGTATTTGTCTCACACTTAAATAGCCTAGGTAAATACATTACTACAAGAGACAGACAGGGGCTAAAATGATATGTTCTTAGTTGAATTTTCAAAACAATTAAAATTAGCTAGACATGCCATTATAGAAGCAGTATTTTGAAGGAAGAAACTTCCCTTACTTGTAAGGGGAAAAAAAAAAAAGTGTGGAAGGTCCAAAAGGAAGTCACTGTTAGAGGAGCAGAAAGTAAAAGAAAGACAAAAAAGACATTTTTGTCCCCAATGGGCTTGAATAATAAAGCACAAACCTTTGAATTAGTGTTATGAAGCAATAACATTGTTTTGTTAAGCAATGTGGAGGAGATGTTTGTTTTGGTGAAATGCAAGTGATTCTGAAATACGTTCTAGTTTGATTTCAGCATCATGGTATTTGAAGAAAGAGATTTTTATCTGAGTTGGAACTACAATTCTGACAAAACTTTAGGAAAAGAAAAGAACAACCGTTTGCTGAGAACACATGAATGAAGATGGATTTTGAGGGAGAAGGCAAAGTGAAAGAAGTGTAGCTATTGATTTTGTAATTATTCTGGAATATAAGGACTCCGAATTATTTTATGTGAGAAATTTTCTGTGATTTGCACTAGAGCTTTGCAAGGTTCTTGAAGATCTTACGAGCAAAGATTTTTCCTGTTTTCCCCATTCTGTTCCATCCCATCATCTCTGAATTTTTTGCGTGATGAATGTTTTTCACTTTTGATAGAATGATGTTAAAACTGAAGTGACTCTAAAGGAAGGAAGTGATCATACCTATTGTTGATTTGTGTGGAAGAAATACTTATTACTCAGACTGAAGAGAGATATTCCAGCGTATATTCAGAATTTAGTACAGTTTATGATGGCATACTTCTGCATAGTCTTCACCACACATTACAGGCTGCTGTTTAATGAGACATGGAAAAATCACAAGAGCAGCAGAAGAGCAGCCAAAGGGAAGAATGAATCTGGGTTTTGGCCATTGCACTGGAAGGAAGAAAACATTGGATCAAAAATCCAGACAATATGGTTCCAAAAAGTCCCATTTATCTCAGTTTCAACTGTCAACAAGCTCCGGAATTGATTTCTTCCCATTCCTACCTGAATTCCCTAAGAAGTAAGCTTCATTGTCACAGTTTAGCTTCCACAGGTAAAATAAGCAAGTTTTCAGTTTAGGGAGCACCCGTTTCAGAAATCAAACTACGAAGGATATTAAGCATAGCTTTTTAACTTCCTGTATCATGATTCGTAATAAATATATCAAACAACAGACTTCTTTTTGTTTTTAAATGAATGACTGTCTGAGTCACCAGAAACCAGATCAGACAAGCGAAAGCCCAGGCAGAACTAAATCTAGCCAGGGATGTGAAAGATAACAAGAAGAACGTCTATAGATTTATCAGGGATAAGGGTAAGACGAGGGAAGCTGTGGGTCCCCTCTGGAGGGAAGCAGGAGACCTGGTCACCCAGGATGCAGACAAGGCTGAGCTACTGAATGAGTTTTTTGCCTCAGTCTTCACTAGCAGGAGCCCTGGCCACATTGAACAAGTCACGGAGAGCAAGTACAGGGGCTCTGAGAATGAAGAACCACCGTACTGTGGTTCGATGAGGTTCGTGACCTCTTAGGTTAGAAGAAGATGAGGTTCATGACCTCTTAAGGAACCTGAAGGTGCATAAGTCCATGGGACCTGATGAAATCCATCCACGGGTCCTGAGAGAGCTGGCAGATGAAGTTGCTAAGCCCCTCTCCATCATATTTGAGAAATCATGGCAGTCTATTGAAGTTCCCACTGATTGGAAAAAAGGGAACATAACTCCAATATTCAAAAAAGGAAACAAAGAAGACCCGGGGAACTACAGGCCGGTCAGTCTCACCTCTGTGCCTGGCAAGATCATGGAGCAGATCCTCCTGAAATCTCTGCTAAGGCACATGGAAAATAAGGAGGTGATTGGAAACAGTCAACATGGCTTCACCAAGGGCAAATTGTGCCTGACAAATTTGGTGGCCTTTTAGGATACTGCCACAGACTTGGTAGACAAGGGCAGAGCAAATGACGTCATCTACCTGGATTTATGCAAAGCATTTGACACTGTCCCACACAACATCTTGGTCTCAAAATTGGAAACCCATGGATTCGATGGATGGACCACACGATAGATAAGGAGCTGGCTGGATGGCTGCACCCAAAGGGTGGCAGTCAACGGCTCAATGTCCAGGTGGAGGCCAGTTACGAGTGGTGTTCCGCAGGGGTCAGTATTGGGACCAGTACTATTTAATATCTTTGTTGGAGACATGGACAGTGGGATAGAGTGCACCCTCAGCAAGTTTGCTGATGACACCAAGCTTGGTGGCGCAGTTGACACGCTGGAGGGAAGGGATGCCATCCAGAGGGACCTGGACATGCTGGAGAGGTGGGTTCGTGCAAATTGCATGAGGTTCAACCAAAGCCAAGTTCAGGGTCCTGCACCTGGGACGTGGCAACCCCAGGCACAAATACAGGTTGGGTGGAGAATGGCTGGAGGGCAGCCCTGAGGAGAGGGACCTGGGAGCGCTTATGGATGAGAAGCTCAACATGAGCCGGCAGTGCGCGCTGGCAGCCCAGAGAGCCAACCGTGTCCTGGGCTGCATCAGGAGAAGTGTGGCCAGCAGGTCTTGGGAGGTGATTCTGCCCCTCTACTCTGCACTCGTGAGACCCAACCTGGAGCACTGTGTCCAGCTTTGGAGTCCTCAACACAGAAAGGACATGGACCAGCTGGAACAGGTGCAGCGGAGGGCCACGAAGATGATCAGAGGCGTGGAACACCTCTCCTATGAAGACAGACTGAGGGAGCTGGGATTGTTCAGCCTGGAGAAGAGAAGGCTCCGGGGAGACCTTATAGCGGCCTTTCAATACCTGAAGGGTGCCTATAGAAGAGCTGGGGAGGGACTCTTTGCCAGGAGGTGTAATTATAGGACAAGGGGAAACGGTTTTAAATTGGAAGAAAAAAGATTCAGACTAGATATCAGAAATAAATTTTTTACTATGAGAGTGGTGAGACACTGGAACAGGTTGCCCAGAGAAGCTGTGGATGCCCCATCCCTGGAGGTGTTCAAGGCCAGGCTGGATGGGGCCTTGAGCAACCTGCTCTAGTGGGAGGTGTCCCTGCCCATGGCAGGGAGGTTGGAACTCGATGATCTTTGAGGTCCCTTCCAACCCAACAGTTCTATGATTCTATGATTCTATGATTCTATGAATCTATGATTCTATGATTCTATGATTCTATGACTGAAGTGCCTGATGCTTTAAGGTTCATTGAAACTCCATTTTAATATGGTGGCCTAACTATTCCTTTGATACAAAAGCCCAAACCTGAAAAAAATAAAGCTTCAAATATGTTCCTCTCCCTTTACTGATACTTATTGCCCCATGAAGATTTTTCAGTGCTTAATATATGAGACTTTTTAATTCAGTTGTTTAAACATTTTTTTCGGTTGCTATGTAAGGAGTATAGGCCCCAATCCATTCCATTTGTTAACAGTTAAAATGTCTTCCAGGAGCTGGCCAGCTCATTCCAAGTTATGGGATACTTAAATACCTTTTTCAGATCTAATCTTCAACATCAAATCAGACAGTAAAGTAGAAAGTTTTGGTGCCTTACAGTGTAAAACTTACACTGTAATGCATAACTAAAAAAAACCCTGTTCTTGCATCCTCTGAAGATTTGAGAAGGTAAATGTAACTCAACAGGATCGACTGATAAATACTAGGAGGCTGTGATATCAGACTAGATAATCTAATGATTCTACTAGTCTTTAATCTTTAAATATATGAAATCCAGGACATGGCATCTCCTCTATTTAAGTTAGACCCATAATGAGTCACAAGGGCCAGAAATGTCGTGGTTCAGGTAGTCCCACTGCCTCCTTTGGAAATATTAATGAGATAAGAGTGATAAAGGGAAAAAAAATATGGGCTTAAGTGTAACATCTATCAACACATTTAGGCTCTCAGATTCTGCTTAAGACTCTCCTAACCTCGGATTGATTTCCTGAAATCAATTAAATCAATAGGCAGCTTGAAACCCAAATAGGAGTTAGAACTCTAAATCCATCTTTGGGGCTGGGCCTGAATTTCTCCACTATGGACATTTGAATATATTCTGTCAACACAGCTATAGTGAATTCGAATCTCTGGCTCATAAGGATATTAAGTCAAATTCTGATTTTCTTTATGGGATTTGATTTCTGACTGTGAACATTACCTCCTGTTCAACAGGCTCCAGTGTAATTTTCTATTTTGTTTCATTGAATTAAAGGAAGAAAGGAAACTGTCTTGTGAGTCTTTCATTTTATAGACAGCTGGTCATTTCATTAACACTTTTCATATTCTTGTTTGTCATGATGACTGACTATAGTAAAAAGATTTTCTTCCCATTAACATATGATAGAGCAGCACTTTTTTCCCAGGGATGTATTGATCGGGTGAGGAGTACATTTATTAAAATGTAACCAGCATCAACTTGCTGGCTTTTGCAAATGGTGCACACTTTAACGAATTAAATAGTCATGAAGAAGAAAAAAATCAATATTTCTTGGATCTTTCTGCTCCAGACTTTGCCAGCAAAATGGCCTATAGATTTACAAAATGAATAAACAAATGAATATAAATCTTATTATTTTGATTTTTATTATGTATTGGGTCACAAGAGAACCTTCTTATTTGGAGCAAGATTAACATTGGTTAGATAAATCTAATTCTATGATTCATAAATTACTATACTAAGGAAGCTTAATTTGTATGATTCAAAATCAATTACTTTCATTTTAAGAAGATCTTACAGTACTCCTTTTTCTTGTTGAAAAGTGACTTTTTATAGTAGTTGGAACAATATTTGGAAGGCCCAATTCAGAATGTAATGGAGAAAAGAAGCAATGGGAAGTAATGAGCAATGATGTGACTGAAGACAGGCCACATTATAATGTTTAAGGGGGGCATCTCAAAAAGTCTATCTGTTCTCTATCCTTCCTTAAGTTCCTCAGTTCTTTCTGTCTCACTGCATTTTTTATAGTTCTTGACATGTGATCAAAACACCAACTCTCAGGTACTACTAGTAGAAAAATCATTTTAATTTTTCTGAAGTTGGTTTGAGTCTGTATTTCTGAAGAACAGTATAGAAGACCTTAGTATATGAAGAAACTGTAGCAAAATCTCTGCAATAATATGTACACATCATGTACAGACATAGTTTTAGTGAAAACTTCATGGTTTTGGAAATTTTTAACTCATTGTTTTCAGGAGCATGGAGTTAGCAATACTACACAACAAAATCACAAGTCACTTCTGAAAATTCTAATCAATTTATGAAAATGAATCACTCACAGCTAATCAATACAGCATAGCTGGAGAATCTTTCAGTTGTGAGATAATCTCCCTAAATCTCTCTCTTTCACATTGTTTTATTGGTTAATGGATAATTTGGCAATTACATTAGGGGAAAGCTGGAGTTTGGATAGTAAATTAGTTTATGCTTTAAAGCTCTGGGTGCAATTGCTCATAACTTCTTTAAAAGACTTGATGAAATAGAGAGTCAGAGTGTTAAAACCCCTGATGTAAATGCATCCCAATGAGCTCCCATTATGCAAACTCCAGGGAGGTGTCAGTATAGAAGCATGAGCTACCAATTGGTGTCTAGTGCTAGGTAAGTGAAATATTTATTTAGGAAGCGGAAAAAAACACAAAACCACCAAAAAAAAAAACCAGCTTAGCTCCAAGCTAGGAGATGCCAACCATGCATTTCTGACAGATGGTATTTCAGTGTAAGTCATTGCACCAGAAAGGTAGATATATAAGAATAGATAAGGGGTGTAAATTAGAGCTTGTGCTATGCTGAATGGATGTTGCACGACTTTCACAAAGGTATAGTTCCCTTGTAAAGATGTTTGTTACTAAACATAAAGTTTGGCACTCGGTTCAGTTTAACCATTTTAATAGAAATTTTGGATTAAATACTTGCAAGACAAGGCCCTCTAATTAGAGCTTTAGCACACAGTAGCAGAAAAAAAAAAAAGTTTCTCTTCATTTTTTGAGTCTGCAAAATGACTTCTCTTTAAATTACTGGGAACAGTTTTAAGACCTTTACTGGTATTGCATTACACTCTAAAAGATATCATTGTTTTGGTACTGTTGCTACTTATTCTGTTATCAGTATTGTTGAAAACATAAAACTTGAAGAATGGTGACCATAACGAAAATAATTTGAGAATCTGTCTCTGTGAGTCTTAGAATTAATCAGCTGTATTTCCAAGGGGTAAACAGTCCCAAAGATCCAGTAACTAAGAAAAATCCTGAGAATGAAATCAAAGGTGAAAATAAAGTTGTTAAAATGAAAGAAAAAATGAGAGGCACAAGGAGTCTTCAGATAAAGAGAAATTACGTACACAATGAGGATCTTATCTGACTTAAACAGATGATAAATAGAAATCTGCTGCTTTCACTGTGTGCAAATACATTTTACAGTCTTGCATTAGGGACAAATAGTGAGAATAGCAGGAAGAATGAAGCAGGATTTTCAGTTGTGTTTTTACACTAAAAGTGTTGAAAGGTGTTGCTGAGCATAACTCTGTGCATAGCTACATTAATATATACTGCACCCTTGTAACATGAAATTACATGAGGATTAACCCTGCTTAAGTCAGAAGAACCACTCTGACTTTATATGAAAATTCGACACCAGACATAGAAATTTAAGTGCCGTGTGTAAGAAAGTCAGCTTTATAAGCAAAAATAGAGAGATGCAGAGCTACCAATGACTGGTAGACAGACAGGAGAGAAAGGCTTGTGGCTTCTTTCCTCTGTTAAACAGGTACACAGGAAGAAAACAGGGCTCCCTTGATCATTGCACAGATCACAGGTGGAAATAATCCCTCTGGCTTTTTTTATTTATTGTTTTTATGTTGTTTGTATTTATATTGTTTTTTATTTGTTTTATTGTTTTATTACATATTTTTACATAATTACATACATTACATAATTTTTAATATTGTATATTTTGTTTTATTGGGGTTTTTAATTCTGTATTTTTTTTTTTTGTTTGTTTATTGTTTTTCAACATGCCACTCTAACATTTTAATGTAAGAAATATTAGTGATCCCCACAAAAAAAGTGCTGAACCAGTCACTAGATCAATGTCTGAGGAAGGTCTTATTTTGGGAGTGCTCTGTATTGACTATAGAGCGTCCTGCAGTGCTGGAAGGAGCTTGCATCAAGTCCCCAGTTACTTTCAAAGCAGCTGAGTATTTGCCTGAATCTGATTCCAAGATCTGCCAACAGGCAAACACAAGGTTTCACATTCTGAGAAGTGTTTGGGAATTTCAAACTCCAGGGCAGATTCAGTTAACGTAGCCTGAGAACAGTTCAAGTTAGATAGAGGCACAAGTATCTTAATTTCTCCATGTGTCAAAAAAACCCCAAAGAAACCGAAAACCCCCATTGAGTGCTGTTTTGTAACAATGCCATTCTGTTGTTTTTGGTTGTACAACTAGGGAGAACCACCGAGATGGGGGCAGAAACTGTCATTGTCATACTTCAGTTTTTATGTTAAAGAAAAAGAACAGCTGGGGGGATGTGGTGTATTTACTTGTGATCTTATTACAATATGTGTAAGCTCTTGACTGTTAGATTATTAGAGAGCTCTTTGAGTCTGAGCTCTTCATTTTCCTCATAGATGTGTAGGAGCCCATTTGCTTTAACTCTAAAGCAGTAGGTACATTGTCCAGAGCAGAAGCAATTTTTTGTGCTCTATAAGGCCTCTGAAACAGCACAGAGAACTTTGTTCTTACTATATTATACACTGTTTAATCCATTTCAAAATCTGCCCTGTAATCTGTAAATAAGAATTGCAGCAAACATTCTAAAGATGTTAATTAATGGGTTTTGTGTTATGTGTTAGTATTACCAAGTATTATCCTTCCTCATGATTGGAGTTGGCAAGTCTTCTGATCTCCCCTGTTTCTATAAAGTATTAAATCATTAGAGTTATGTCAAGTTTCAGGAAGGAAAAAAAAAAAAAGGCAGGAATGTGATGAAAATTACAGCTTATAACCATTTAAACTTAATGAGTCACTTGCCATCAATACATAAAGTGGCTCTGATATTTTGGGGGTGAGCAGGCTGTTATTAATCTTGCCCATTGCTTTTAATGCGTGATAGAGCACTAATGGGTATGCAGTAAACAGAAACAATTAAGTAAATTTGCTGGAAAATGCTTTGGAAGGTAACACCCTCCTCCACTTGACTATAACAGCCTTTCCACCATGATCAATTAAGCACCGTTAATAAAACAGGATACTCAGCCAGAAATATATTTTTAACCTTGTTCTCTGAATGAAACGATTTTGGAGTTACCATCCCCCTCTTTCACATTCAGGCATTATCAGATGCAAAGGATGGAATTTGTTTAGCCTGAATAAACAAGGACCTAGGAATGGGAGAAAAAGACACAGAACCAAGGGCATTTGAAAGGTGGAGCAAAAAGAGGCAGAAATACTTTAGGAAGTACGATTAAAAGTAATGGGACAAAATTAAACCAGGGGAAAAGTGAAAGCCTTGTTGCTTGAGTAATTTAAGATAAGTTTCCACAGAGCATTAGAGATTGATCAGTAGACATAAAACCAATCCTGTATGTCTCTGGAAGAGTCAAAAAGGTGGAATGGAGTACTTGTTACCTCTCTACTTTTCTTGTCACCTCTCTACTTTTCTTGTCCTTCCTTCTCTAATGTCTTTTCTCTGCTTTCTTTTCTTTCATTTGTTCACTGCTTATTCCTATTGTTATATGCATCATTCTTTTCCTTTTTGTTTTAAAAATTCAGAAGACGTTGGAAATGGTCCTGTTGACTTCATTGGCTTTGAACAGTGGTCTTCAGGCTGTCTCTGGTTAAAGGAACAAATTTGAGGGGGGAGGTTTGAAGAAGTAAATCTGAGCTTAGTATCTCTTATAAAAAGACATGCCAGACCATGGACCTTTTAATGGGACAACCACTAAGACTAGAAGAATATTACTAGGGTTCAATTCATGTAATGAAATAAAATAAAATATTAACTGAATACCAGAGAAACCGTTATGACAGGGATATATCCTGCCTTGTTCAACATCCATCCCAAAGGCAAAGATGGAATCTCTGTTTAAAATCGGTTAGAAAAATACACTGGTGAGTATTCATTGCCAGAAGGAAAGTTTGGTACTGAAGTCCTTCCTCCTGTCTACCTGTCAGTTAATATAGAAATTACCACATCCAGAGTGAGTTTTTCCCCATCTTATTAATTAATGAACAAATGAGAAGGAAAGAGTAACAAAGAGGAAGAAGAAGAGGGAAAGACAGAGGTAGAGAAAGAAAAAGAGAACAAGAGGAAGAGAGAAGAGAGAGAAAGGGAGAAAAAGATTAAAACAGAAAGAGGAAGAGGCAGAGAGACAGAAGGTTGAAAGATTTCATCTTGAGGTTTTGACAGAATTCCTTTTGAAAAGTGAAAGTACCTTGTTATCATGATCCTGATTAAACCTGTCAAAAATTCTATAACCTTTGCAAGATGATTAACCCTACATTTTTTATGCAGGAACTTTGTGAGTTTCTTTTCTTCCATGCTTCAGCTGCCTTGATTCCACAAGCTACAAAATTTTAAAAGTCTATATATAATGTTTGCATGTTGGATCTCAGAATTTCTTTTCAGACTTTGTGGCACTATTGTAGTTCAAATTGAGAAATAATCATAGGAGCCTTCGTTTTTACAAGTGTTCAGCAACTCATCCCCAAAATGACTTATTATATATGTTTAGCCTTTGGAACACTCCTTATTCCCACAAGTAGTCTCTGATGTGGAATCAGTCTCCCTCTCTCTTCTACTTTCTACAAAACTTTAACTAATCTTTCCTGGAAGCTTTCCATTCCATAAGCTGACAAAGCATTCCCAATTCCTACTCCACCTTTGTGTATATGTGTTTGCCAATTTGCATGCGCTCCATCTGTTGGGACTTTTTAAATTCTAAATTTAAGAGTTAATTTGGCTTTTATTCAGCAGTTTCAAAACAATACTTAAAGGACTATTTTTTTTGTTATTGGTGTTTCCTCCCAGCTTTAGTACTAATTTTAACTTCTATTTCCTTCCTTCTGCTTGTAAGATAAGCAGATATTCAAGCATGCAATAGTTGAGATATGAAAGTTCGTGCTGTAATGTACTTTTCATAATAGCTATGGATTCTATTTGCTGCTTACCTGATGTGCACAATTTCCAATATTATGTTAGGAACTGCTTTTAAAAATAAAGTGATAAAAGGAAAAAACAGTTAAAGGAATAAATTTTCCATTTCCTTATGATGTGTTTAACAGTTCTAACATGTATAACATTAAAATTTTATCAACAAATCACAAAAAGTACATTTTGTACACAGAAATCAATTTACCCTGCAACTATCCACAATACTTACCTGTAATTTATTTTGCCTTTAAAAGACTTTACTTTTAAACCTAATTTTATTTCCTCAGAAGAGTGCAGAAGAAGACAATGCTACACATTTTTCTGCCTCTTGCAAGAGGCAAACAGGAAAAGGACAAGTAGCAATAAAGATAAGGAAACTGGATCGAAAATTAACATCTGTGTCTTCAGTAAATCAGAAAGAGCATGGAGGCACATACTTGCTCATCCACTGATTTGGTGTTTTGTTCCCATTAGGATACAATTTATTTGAAGGAAATGAGAAACTTGCATTGGTTTGCTATAGGAATATAAGGACCACGTGCACCGCAATTACGGCTTTCAGTGTCTTTGTTCAGGCTTCAGACAAAGATAGCTGAAAAGGTGTAATAGGCCAAAAAGAGGCAGCCTTCCCACATGGAAGCTTACTTCCTAGTCACCTCCCAGTTGCATGCCAGCCAGTTCTATCCATGTTTATTCTTTAGCTTATTTTATTATGTGCGTGTTTATATCTACATATATATAATCATATCATACTATGTAGTATGTATATTATGTATCATAATATATATAACATTACACATTATATTTTGACTATTATGTATTAATAGATTCATTATTTGTGATAGGTGATATATTATTATATAAAGAAATACCTTATATAAATGAAAAATAATTTAATGTTGCTGAACTCATGAACACAAAGACAACTTTTGGGAATGAGTTACGCAGATTAATTGGGTTCTATGAATATCCTTTTAACAAATTTCAATATGCTACCTTGGATAGGAACAAAGTCATAATTTGTGATACCCATCTGTATAACCTATGAATACTGCCTGTGGCTATGAGTTCTCATATGGATCTTAAAATGACAGCACCATGTAGATGCAGAGCCTTCTACTTCTGCCATTCCCCCTCCCCCTCTGCTTTTTCTTGTTGGACTGAGATTAGGAGAGGAGGAAGCATGGATCTGAGGATCATTAAGTGGAGATGGTCCTCCATTGAAAAAAAAGCATCTAATAAAACAAGCTTCTGCCAAATGAGAACTAGATTTTCAGGGAAGTGGTTGCCCTGGAAACAGCATCACATTGTATGCATCTCTGGTCACCTGGAAGAAGACAAATTGGTCAGGTAACTATGGCAAAGGCTTGTAAGAGGGCAGGGGCCCAACCGTTCCCTCTTTGCAAGTCAGGCTGAGAAGGAGGGAGCTATGGAAGGGGCTTTGCTTATTACAGATGAAATCTTGGACTTCTAAATTCATATTAACAACTGGGCTGGCTGTCTTGGGGGAGGTTGAGGTAGTGCTGGGGACTGCATGGGGAAAGTTCTGTCTATGGCAAAGAAGAGCATAGGATCTCTGTGCAGAACTATCTTTCCTCCCTACTGCTGTCTTGAGAGCTATATCAGCACCACAAAGTTACTCACTGTCAGTTGTGTTAAGTGCAAAACACAGTGAGACCCTGAAGTCAGTGAGGTGTGAATGCCTCCCCTCTGTGGGAATGGAAGCTGAGGTCCTTAGAGCCTTAGAACTTGAGAGAGCTTTATTAAATATTTCTCTTAAACATAACAAAGGACCAAGATATCAGCCTGTTGAGAGACTGTTCAGTTGAATTTAACTTTTATCCCATATATTTAGTTATGAAGTAATACATTTGCATTTCTTTAATTATAAGCATATTTACCCTTGGAAAATTTATATGTTTTCCCTAACTTCAGTGATATGAAATGTGTCTGTTTACTTTAAAGCAGTTGTAGGACGGGGTGAATTGGCTTCCAGAGATGTCTGATTTTCTTTATGATCTGTAGAGACAGGATAGCCAATTGTCTCTTCATTGGGCAGCAAAACTGCATGGGATGAATCCCAGCCCTTTGAGATTCACCACTTGAGAATTCATTCTTAGATATTGCCACTTGAATAATATTAAAGTAAGTGTTAACGATATCCTACATCTAGCTCTTACAGTAACCTCTAATTCTATTGATAAAATCATCTTTCCCATGAAGTGCAGATAGTTAAAGCTCTCCTCTGAGCCTTTTATTTTTCTGAACATTTAGAAACTGTTCAATATTTATAGCTAAGTTTTCAGTTGCACTTGTAAACACCAGAAGGTGGGAAGATTTGAAGCCTAAATATAGGTTGCTGAGCCTGGTCAGATGTTATATTTCAGATGCCAATAAGGACATTTGCATACAAACCGTGCTATCAATATCTCATTTCAGTAGGCTAAAAAGCTTGCTATAATGGGTGTTTTATTGTTTCTTACCCATTTTATAGAGTATATTTGCACTTTAAGATCTCTAGCAGGACAAAATGGGAAACTCCCAAATCCTTTGAGAAATAAGATGTTGAACATTAGAACTGCTACTAAAAATAATCATAATCAAAAAGGGGTGACATGTTTTCACCTCTCTTCCCATTCCCACAGAAAATCTTCTTGAAATAATTGAGAACTTTGCCTTGTCTTGCCTTGCCTTGCCTTCCTTAACTTAGAATATTTTAAGAGTGAAACTAATGTAAAATAAAGAATCTTAAGGAACTGGTTGCTTTGCACACTAGGGTGGGTGTGATGGTATGAGACATGGAGGACCCATTTTCTATCAGAGAAATTTGAATTATTTCCTTTCATTAGACTTACAGTGGTACCTCTTGATGAAAGTGCTGACACTGAAAAAGGAAGAGGGAAATGAAGAGAGTACCTTCATAAGCTTTTCATTCCCAAGAATCATCATCAAACAAATATTTATCTTATTGTATCCTTACCTTCATGTCATTGGAATAAACAAAACTTCTAGAGCATTTGAAATCACAGCTTACCTCCATGTTTTGTTGGTTCATCCCGATTCAAATGTTAGCAACCTACAGGGCACAGAGGTGACTTTAGCCATATGCAACTAATGAATGCTACAGTACCTTTTCAATGCTTTGTCATCACCCTGTGATGGTGTTTCTGTCACTTCCTCTGAGAGAATAGTCCTATGATCTTACTTTCTTTCCCTAAGATATCTACAGATCCATTTCTCCCAATTCAGTTTGATCCAGAATATTTTAAAGTGATAAGTAAAACTTCTTTGAGCTTTAGTAAATTTTGATTCAGACTGCAAGAGTTGGGCTGATTCTTGCTACAGCTCCTGTACATATTAAAAAATAACAAATAATAATTTTGCTTTTAACTGTTCCTTTCGGCACCATATTTCACAAATAGAAAGGATCCCTGCTTACCTGAAACATGGGCACTTCAGATAACATTTAGAAATAATATCTTTTAGAAGATTAAGAATTGTTTTTTTTACTTCCCATCCCTGTTATCAAGTGTTTTTATGATCCTTTCAGACTGTCCAAAATCAAATTTGCCAGTTTTTGACTGCTTTGTTTGGAGGAGGGAAGGGACAAATCCAATAGAGCTTACAAACTATGTGAGCCCTCCAGCAAGTGTCAGCATTATCCAAGATAAACTCACATCGGAACAGACGCCTTAATTTACAACTAGGTTTTATATTCCACAAATAATTTATTAAGATACAGAACATTCATCCATCGGGATTTAGAAATAAGCTCATATCCTGTACAGATTGCACATTTCAGCTTCAAATTGGAAACAAAGGAGTCACCAAATATTATTAACACAGCTGCAGCGTTGTAATAGATGCTGAGGGTGGCTTCCAGCTGAGACAGTCTCAGCATGGTGCTTACTGGCACGACCACAAGAAGGGTCCCATTTGGCATAGCTTGAAGAGCCCTTTGGAAAGACAGGGATCTGGGTTGAATGTTTGTCTGTAGCAATGTGTGTAGCCTGACTACAGATGCATGCATGTATTCCTGTGTTTTGGATAAAGCTCCTATTGCATCGACATTTACCTGTCCCATTGACTGAATTGGACCAGGAAGGCACCAGACAGAGGATTCTCCTATTTCAGTGGATTTGCCCCAGTGTTGACATGACATTTTGTCAGATGAGACCTAATATGAAATATCAAATTACAACAATCAAAATCCATTATACCTCTAAATAATGTGCAGCATTTCTACTGTGGCATTTGTGCTCCTTCCTTCCTGTGCAGGAATAGAGTTCAGTTTCATGTGACACAGGCCATGCTGAGGGACAATTGCTCCTTTTGGAAAACTGATGTTAGTATTTCTCAGAAAAAAGCTGTAGCAAAGATAGTTTACAAAATTTACAGGTAATATCTTCTATCCCAATTTTACCTGCACAGTTACAGCAGGCAGTTCTGGATTACTTAGTCATCACCTGGAGTCTAAGACTGCTGCTGGGCTCGTCTTGGAGGTGAAATTCATATATATTTATCCGTAAATCTGAGAAATTAAGCTGATGGATGGCAAACTTGTAGACTGAGCCTCACTGCAAATAATTGTTAGCTCCAGTATGGTTCATAAAAATAAATATCTCTGATCGAGACACAGACCTGTTTGCTTGCAAGAAAGACTTGAGTACCACAAAAAAACTCTTCACTACTTACTCAACACTAGCTCCACTAGCTACTATGAAAACATCAGAATTGTCCTCTCTTTCCCACCTTGTCTTCCTTAGGAAACAAGCTTAGGACCTTAAAGGTCTTCTGTATCTAACTCAATGAGCTTAACATAAGCTGAACAAGTAGCCTAACAGCATAGCGTTGAAGACTGTATTGGTTGTCTTGTCTCTTAGGATAATGTGCTTGAAGGTTGGCTCTCTCAGAGAGGATTTTCAGAGCCTGGAGGCAGGTAATTCAAAAAATAACCAATCAAGAGAAAAAGAATTTGAAAAACTTAAGAGCATCAGCTTGTTTGACATCCAAATTCAATACTGTTTCTAGTATACACCTGGAATAGTAAGCATTCTTAGGCACATACACCAAATCAAGACAGAAACCTGTACCACAATGGAAAAAAAAAAAAAAAAATTAAAGGGGGGATGGTTATGTATACTTTTCCATGGACCAGATGAAAACATGAACCATAAATGAGAGATATTAACTACATTGCTTGGAATTATGCAGTTTTTGCATATTATATTATGAGGAGATAATATATTGCTGATACCAGTGCATGGATGTTTGCACAGGTTAGTAGAGAACTTTCAGTCCCCTTCTGTCTTGGCAAGAGTCTGAAAAACAGGTTTTCCTTAGCCACACCAAGTTTGAAAGTAGGATTTGCCATTTGTTCTTTGTTTTGAAGCAGAAACAACTGTCCAAGGAACACCATAGTCCCAAATTCTTAAGCATCATATAAACATTTATTGAGAAACTCACTGTCTGAAACATTTCTCTGTGTAATGACAAAAAAAGGAAAAGGAAAGAATATTCTAATTTATTTGCAAGTAGGAAACTAAAGATGAGACAGTAAAAGGCTTCTGTTGTGAAGTCACATGGGAGGCTTCTCATAAAGGCAGAGAATGAGGAAAATTCTATTTCTCATCTCATCAGGTTCACTATATGACAGTCCTTCTTCAAAAGTCTGCATTCCTCACACAAATGTTACAGAAAAAAAATAATTTATATCTACCAAACATTTCATCCCAGCTCTCCACTGAGTTTATGCAGGACAAAGGTTTGCAACCATTTTTGCTTTGTGGACACTTAACTAATACAATAACTTTTGGTAAGGAGGGAGAACAATAGGATTCAAATTGTTACTTCTTTAGTAGGACATTCTCTACACATAATTGGGCAAAGATCTCCAGCATTAAGCATCACTTACATTGTTCCTCTTTGTTCCATACTCATTTGCTCATGATTCATTTAAGATTGTGTTCAAGAAAAAAGAAAGCGTGGAAGAACTGAATTGTAAATTAAAGAAAAGTACAAAGACGTGCTGCCTTCTCATCTCTTGTTTGAACTTTGAACTACCATGTTCTTCAAATCGAAACAAGTAAATAACAGCAGAGAATAATGATTCCATACCGGGCTCGTGCATTTATTAACAATTAAATCTTGCTACAAAACCTGAGTGGTTTGCCATCTGAAAAGAAAAAAGTAAATCTACATTCAGTCAGCTGCTAAACAAAAATCTTACCTTATGCCTGAGTTCAGAGGGCTTTAGACATCCTGTATCTTATCTTTTTATATCTTGTAAATACCAAGAAAACAGTTCTCCACTGTTTTCTGGAAGAGAATAGTGCATTCCATATAGTAAGAGAATCTAAATTTCCATGTTATTAATGGAGGGAGGGGGAGAAAATTGACTCCACACTCTTTGAAATTAACAGTAAGGCATATGACCTGAATTCTAAACTGCATTTAAAAGGATTTTTTTTTTAACCCAAGATTACATTTGATGTACCAAACTATTTAGAGGCAATTGGAATAAACAGTGGCCCACTCTATCCAGTGTTTCATGAATATCAGAGACAGCAAGAACATACTAAGCCAGAGTCTCTAAGTAGGGATAATTGCAGACTAAATGTGGCTTTATATTACCTTGTACTAAACATAATTTTAAAAGGTTCTGGATTACATAGAGACATACGTTGTAAAAACAGTTAAGAATACTTTTTGTGAGGATAAATAGAATTATTTACAAAATAATGGCAATTACAAATGATTAAGTAAATATGTCGTTGTACACTGTACTTTTAAAAGATCACAGATATGTGATATTGACATCAAATAATGAGACAGTTTCATTACCATATTACTGAATCTTACCAGTTAGAAGAAATGCAATGCTAAACATAATGTAACAGAAACTCAGTTATATACTGAAGCTTAACATCAGAAAGAGGAAATCATCATTCTCTTCAGCAAAGAAGATATACATTTTGTTGAGACTACATGGACACTGGTTGGGTAAAAAATTTCTGTTATAATAATGAGTTGATTTTCCTGTTAGAGAGGAGATATAATTAGTATTTTTACTTTGATGAAGCCTGGATTCGCATTATCACTGCAGTTTTTGCCACTGGAATTGTGCAAACATTTGCACAAGATTTAGGAAGAAAGAAGTTGATACTTCACATCTTTAGCTCTTCAGCATCTCTTACACATTCCATCTCTGGGTGAGCAAAGAAATATTGGTCTCCTACCACTACCACCTGTGGGACTTGTACTGTGTTTAGCTTACACTGCAGCAGTTCATAAACTCAATTTAGTCCTCCATTTATGAGCATTTCTGTAGACTGGATGATGCCCAGGCTAAGTTCTTGGAAAGGAGAAATGGTCTTCTTAAACTATGAGGTCATATCCTTTCATTAGTCCAAAACTGGATGTTTGTGAAAGCTTGCTCTATTTTGCATTTGTTGAGCCTCCTCGGCTGAAGATCCAGACCACCATGTATACCTGTAATTCTGTTGTAGATGATTCTTCCAAAAGAAATCTCTTTGCTATTAACAAACCTTTACCAAAAACATTGCTGGAAAACAATTTCTTTTTCTGTATAGGAACATCCAGTTCATTTAGAATCATAGAATCATAGAATGGTTTGGGTTGGAAGAGACCTCAAAGATCATCAAGTTCCAGCCCCCCTGCCATGGGCAGGGACACCTCCCACTAGAGCAGGTTGCTCAAATAGCCATCCAGCCTGGCCTTGAACACCTCCAGGGATGGGGCATCCACAGCTTCTCTGGGCAACCTGTTCCAGTGTCTCACCACTCTCATAGTAAAAAATTTATTTCTGATATCTAGTCTGAATCTTTTTTCTTCCAATTTAAAACCGTTTCCCCTTGTCCTATAATTACACCTCCTGGCAAAGAGTCCCTCCCCAGCTCTTCTATAGGCACCCTTCAGGTATTGAAAGGCCGCTACAAGGTCTCCCCGAGCCTTCTCTTCTCCAGGCTGAACAATCCCAGCTCCCTCAGCCTGTCTTCATAGGAGAGGTGTTCCACGCCTCTGATCATCTTTGTGGCCCTCCGCTGCACCTGTTCCAGCTGGTCCATGTCCTCCAAAGCTGGACACAGTGCTCCAGGTTGGGTCTCACGAGTGCAGAGTAGAGGGGCAGAATCACCTCCCAAGACCTGCTGGCCACACTTCTCCTGATGCAGCCCAGGACACGGTTGGCTCTCTGGGTTGCCAGCGCACACTGCTGGCTCATGTTGAGCTTCTCATCCATAAGCGCTCCCAGGTCCCTCTCCTCAGGGCTGCCCTCCAGCCATTCTCCATCCAACCTGTATCTGTGCCTGGGGTTGCCACGTCAGTTGTCTTGTGCTAATTGTTAGTTGTCTTGTGCTAATAAGTCAGCTGTTCAAATAAGAAGATCCTCTACTAAAGTATAGAGATCACACAGAATCACAGAACTGCAGGTGTTTGCAGGGACTTTCAGACATCATCTAATCCAATCCCCCTGACAAACAGAGTCACGTAGAGCAGGCTGAACATGAACCCATCCAGGCAGGTTTTGAATATCTCTAGAGACGGAGTACCCACAACTTCTCTGGACAGCCTGTTCCAGTGCACTCTCACCCTCAAAATAAAAAGGTTTTCCTCATGTTCAGATGGAATTGCCCGTGTTCCAGCTCATGTTCATTACCCCTTGTCCTGTCACCAGGCACAACTGAGAAGAGATTGACGCCATCCTCTTGTCATCCCCTCTTTAGATATTTATAAACATTGGTGAGATCCCTCTCAGTCTTCTCTTCTCCAGGCTAAACAGACGCAGGTCTCTCAGCCTTTCTTCATAAGAGATGTGCTCCATTCCCTTGATCATCTTTACAGCCCTCTGCTGGACTCTCTCCTGTAGTTTCCTGTCCTTCTTGAACTGGGAAGCCCTGAACTGGACACAGTACTTCAGAGGCAGCCTCACTAGGACAGAGTAGAGGGGGAAGATGACTTCCCTCAATCTTCTGGCCAAGCTCTTTTAAATGCGCTCCAGGAAAGCATTGGCTTTCTTGGTCACAAGGGCACATTGCTGGATCATGGTCAACTTCTTGTCCACCAGGACTGCCATGTCTCTCTCTGCAGAGCTGCTTTCCAGCAGGGGAGACCCTGACCTGTACTGGTGCATGGGGTTATTCCTCCCAAGGTCCAGAACCCTACACTTGCCCTTGTTGAATTTCATTAAGTTCCTTCCTCTCTGCTCAGCTGCCTAGCCTGGAGAGATGAATATTAAAATGTAAGTGCCAAGGATTTCCAAATATCCCAAAGGCAAAGAAAGTAAGGAAAGACAGTGAAGGGTATAGGGTTGGAAGAGATTAGGAAGATGCAGTGCTGCAAGTGCCTTTTGATGTTACGAGACTTACTAGGTGTTTTGTTTGTCATGAATGTGAAATGATCCCCTCTGTCACAAGCACAGGCATGTCCTTACTAAGGAGATTCATCGGTGAGTTGTAAATGATTAAATATGACCTAGAAAATGTAAAGAGTTCATAACAGAGAACAAATACAATTAATAGCATTATGGGAAATTCAGATTCATTTCCTTATTTTGACCTCAGGCTATGCTTGGAGGGGCTAACAGAGGCACCTGTTTTGGTCTTCATAGTGTCTAAGAAAGCAAGCAACCAGATCACACCTTGATGGTTTATTTCAGAAGCATAGTTTAGATTTGTCAGTATCTGAAATGTAGATGTCTGGCACCTACAGGAACCAACAGAGTGATTCTGAGGGTGCAATTAAGATGCTGCCGTGGTTTGGCCTCAGACGGCAACAAAGAACCACGTGCAGCTGCTCACGCAGAACAGAGCCCCCCCCCCCGGCCACGTGGCCGGGAGGGGAAAATAAAAATAAAAATGCAAAACTTGTGGGTTGAGACAAAGGCAATTTTAACAGAACAGGAAAGAGAGCAGGAAACAACAGCAACAATAACAGAGGGATATACAACCGCAATTACTATACTGCCACTTGTCGACCACACCCTGGACACCCCCAACCGCTCTCCTCCCCCGGGGGTCACCTCCTCCTCCGCACCTCCCGACTTCCTGTCCCCCCCCTTCCCCGACTTCCTGTCCCCCCCCTTCCCCGGCTAGCTCCGGCTACCCCTTGGGCATGGCTCACATGGGATGGAATACTTGTGTCCCTGCTAGGTCCTGGGGAGAATTAACCCCATCCCCACCAGACCCAGGACACCTGCACTCCCTGTGACACTCCTTTCTCGGGGGAATTTTGCTACCTTCCCAACAGAAGGGAATTCCTTATTTTCCCCAATTCCCTTGGCACACCAGTCGAGCATAATACTCTTCTCTCCTAATTGCCCCTCTTGGGACAAGTGCTTGCACTACCCCTCCGACACCTTGCTGGGAAGACGGGGCAGTACCACAAGGTGTGGGAAAAGGAATAGCAGGATGGTTTGCTTTCCCCTCCACCCACAGCAGAGGTGCCGTGCAACTAACACCATCCCACTCTTGGAAGAGGGAGACTGTTGAGGGGATCAGGACAGAGGTACAGCTAGAGTAGCTGGTGCAGAACAAGGACAGCCAAACGACAGCCTGCCAGTATTGCTCTCTGGACTGTGCCATGGCTTGCGATCCCGTGGGGTTAGAATCCATAATACAGTCAACGTATCAGCAGGTAGTCGGTCAACGCTTTCTGCCTGAAGGCCTCTCTCTGGGCAATCAAGCATTGCTATCCCTTAGCCAGGATTTCAAAGTTTTGCATTCTAACAGTCCCTTACCCAGGATCTGTTGTGGCAAGGAATCTCCCAAT
>NW_015090911.1:1965914-2116640 GCF_001431845.1 Calidris pugnax | reverse complement strand
CCTCCCATGACGATAATCCTCTTGGAAACCCGACCAGTATTCCTCCTTGCCTCAGGCAGGTGACAGTTGCAGTGATGACATGCGGTGTCACACTATCAAAGTTGGAAAAGTAACTTGGCACTGGAGGGCAATCTTTAGGCTTGAATCAGGATAGCATAAGCCCCTGTATATTCCAAATGCTTTATTCCATGGAGGTTTATCCTTTTTTAAGTACAGTGTGGGTATTGCTCCCTTAGAACAGTGTTCTAGTTTACCTGGACAATCTGCCATCTACAACATGTCAAAGCTACTGGAGAGATACAACGACTGAAAATAAGCACCAGGGAAACATGCCAGAATAAAGGCAAGGGTGCAGTAAGACCTTAATCTGCTTACACTTGATTATTATGAAGCAATTGATTTTTAATATAGTAATCCTTTCACATTCTCAGAATCGCAGAAAGACAGGGGTTGGAAGGGACCTCTGGACACCATCTAGTCCACCCCCCTTGCTAAAGCAGGTTCACCTAGAGCAGGCTGGACAGGAACGCAGGTGGGTTTTGAAGATCTCCAGAGAAGGAGACTCCACACCCCCTCTGGGCAGCCTGTTCCAGTGCTCTGTCACCCTCACAGTAAAGAAGTTTTTCCTCATCTTGAGATGGAATTTCCTGTGTTCCACTTTGTGCCCATTGCCCCTTGTCCTGTCACCAGGCACCACTGAGAAGTCTGGCCCCATCCTCTTGATACCCACCCTTTAGATATTTATAAACATTAATGAAACCCTCTTTCAGTCTTCTTTTCTCCAGGCTAAACAGACGCAGGTCTCTCAGCCTTTCTTCATAAGAGATGTGCTCCATTCCCTTGATCATCTTTACAGCCCTCTGCTGGACTCTCTCCTGTAGTTTCCTGTCCTTCTTGAACTGGGAAGCCCTGAACTGGACACAGTACTTCAGAGGCAGCCTCACTAGGACAGAGTAGAGGGGGAAGATGACTTCCCTCAATCTTCTGGCCAAGCTCTTTTAAATGCGCTCCAGGAAAGCATTGGCTTTCTTGGTCACAAGGGCACATTGCTGGATCATGGTCAACTTCTTGTCCACCAGGACTGCCATGTCTCTCTCTGCAGAGCTGCTTTCCAGCAGGGGAGACCCTGACCTGTACTGGTGCATGGGGTTATTCCTCCCAAGGTCCAGAACCCTACACTTGCCCTTGTTGAATTTCATTAAGTTCCTTCCTCTCTGCTCAGCTGCCTAGCCTGGAGAGATGAATATTAAAATGTAAGTGCCAAGGATTTCCAAATATCCCAAAGGCAAAGAAAGTAAGGAAAGACAGTGAAGGGTATAGGGTTGGAAGAGATTAGGAAGATGCAGTGCTGCAAGTGCCTTTTGATGTTACGAGACTTACTAGGTGTTTTGTTTGTCATGAATGTGAAATGATCCCCTCTGTCACAAGCACAGGCATGTCCTTACTAAGGAGATTCATCGGTGAGTTGTAAATGATTAAATATGACCTAGAAAATGTAAAGAGTTCATAACAGAGAACAAATACAATTAATAGCATTATGGGAAATTCAGATTCATTTCCTTATTTTGACCTCAGGCTATGCTTGGAGGGGCTAACAGAGGCACCTGTTTTGGTCTTCATAGTGTCTAAGAAAGCAAGCAACCAGATCACACCTTGATGGTTTATTTCAGAAGCATAGTTTAGATTTGTCAGTATCTGAAATGTAGATGTCTGGCACCTACAGGAACCAACAGAGTGATTCTGAGGGTGCAATTAAGATGCTGCCGTGGTTTGGCCTCAGAGGGCAACAAAGAACCACGTGCAGCTGCTCACGCAGAACAGAGCCCCCCCCCCCGGCCACGTGGCCGGGAGGGGAAAATAAAAATAAAAATGCAAAACTTGTGGGTTGAGACAAAGGCAATTTTAACAGAACAGGAAAGAGAGCAGGAAACAACAGCAACAATAACAGAGGGATATACAACCGCAATTACTATACTGCCACTTGTCGACCACACCCTGGACACCCCCAACCGCTCTCCTCCCCCGGGGGTCACCTCCTCCTCCGCACCTCCCGACTTCCTGTCCCCCCCCTTCCCCGACTTCCTGTCCCCCCCCTTCCCCGGCTAGCTCCGGCTACCCCTTGGGCATGGCTCACATGGGATGGAATACTTGTGTCCCTGCTAGGTCCTGGGGAGAATTAACCCCATCCCCACCAGACCCAGGACAGATTAACAGGCTCTTAGTTTGATGAACAGAGGAGTGTTTGGTGCCTCTGTAGAGTGATTCATAGCGTGTTAGAGAAATGTCTTCCTTTCATTATCTAGGTAGAAACCTAAGCATTCCTGTTGATTGATTGAGTTTTCCTAAGCTGGACTGAGTTTTCCTAAGCTGAGCTGCCAAAAAAATTGCTATGCGGAGCACAGACACTGGGACAAGGAAAGAGACTACTAGTTCAGTTTCACAGCAATACTTTCAGGATTCAGATCAGATGCAATTGCTCAGGAGAATGGCAGAGTTGGTATGACTTACACTGCAACAGCCTAGTGTTTATGCCTTATGCTTAATATGAAATACCTCAATTCCTGACAGTGGGCAAGAAGAGTCACAGATGATCAGCTCCCATTTTCCAGGAAAATACCTTTACCATAGGTAGGGTTAGGAAGAAGCACCTCTCATTTTCTCAGAGCTGGATGGGACTTTGTATGTCTAAAGCACAATGCAGCATAATTACACTTTATTGCTGCAAATATGTAGAATCAAAGCACAGGAGGTTTCTGTGTTTGGCTTATAACAGGAAGTCAGCCATCCCTTCCATAACATTTTCTTTCACACACATAGAATTCCCTTTCTAGAAGATTCAAACCTAAGAGATAGGAAATGGTTTGGGTGAGGAAATAAGTGATACTTCCAGAAGCCATTCCTCTGAACAAGAATCGCTTTTGCCCTGGCTTATATTTATAAGGCACCTTCTGGGCTATCAATCTAGTTCCAGTTAGCACCAGTTATCTCATTTTGTGGGCATGCTCATTATGTATCTACCATTTCATAAGAATATTAGGTATATCATCACACATATTCAAAGTGAAAATATTTCGCTCTAAAGTTTCCTTGGGAAGCTGTCTTTCAGAAAAAGACTGCTTTCTGCTGGTTTGTGGATCTGACTCCATTTTTATTTTGCAGAAAAGCAATGTATTGTAATTCAACCTGTGAATATCCAGAGTTCAAAAGCAGTCTGCTTATTAAGACACTCCCTGTTCTACTGATACAATAAAAAAACCATGAAAGAAAAAAAGTGGTGGTTGTTGTTGGAAGAGGTGTGTATGAAGGGAAAATATCCCAATGCAAAGAGTCTGGTTTTGTAAATATTTATTTTTTTGAAATTTTGCTGTGTGTGTGTGTAGTGTTGTGTTTGTTTTTTGTGTTTTGTTTTTTTTTTAAGGGAAACTGCTGTCGTCTTTGTGGAATGTGGTTAGCAGCTCTGTTTACTTCAAAAGTAATCACTTCTTGATTCAAACTGCTTCACCAGTAAATAGAATATCTTAGGACATTAATTATATGGGAGAGAAGTCTGTGTGAAGGAGCTGTTACAATTCATTACTGTACAAGAACTATCCAGAGAAGAGAGAAAATGTAAGGATAGAGATAATTGTTATTGCCTCAGCTTCTTATGGTATTGGGATAGATGGATTGGAAATGGATTATCTTTCTCCCTTGTAATAAAGTGAGTACATACACACAGCACAAAGAGGAAAACTAAAGTGTAGCCAACCAGCATTACATCAGTGGAGCTGCAGTCTGCTGGGAACTCAGGAGACTAAGACAATTGCAGGTGTGCTACTGTGCTTGGGGATTAACCTATTAGCAGCTGGTTTTCTCCAAAAGTAAGAAAATAAATCTCACCACTTAATAAGTGGAGAATAAAATTGAAGGAACTATCCCAAATGTCAAATGACTATTAAACATTTCTTCTACTTTTTAAATTTACTATGCAATGCTTAATCTCTCTGCTCATTCATGTACCCAAGTGTAAGGAGTGCGATATTACTCCCCCCTTCATAAATAGCTGTGCGCGGCTGAATTAGTATGTGCCTGCAACTTCATTTTGTCAGAGTTCAACATTGAAAAAAACAGTATTTTTCAGCCTATGTAAAGCTTTAAACTAAAGGGTTTCAACTATCAGCAAATCTGTTATTTAGACCACTGCTTCTAGACAAGTTGAATAAAATAAAATTGATAAAAGTACTGTTCATGTAAAATTTACTCATATAATACTTGTGGTTCATATCAGTGTGTGTGAAAGAGTAACTATGAAAGAAAGAGGAGAAAAGAGATCATGTTTGATATAGTATTAGATTTGTATCAATGTTTTTGTTAGAAAATACTGACAGATAAAAGAAAACATTAAATAACTCTTTCCTACTCCTCTTCCCTAATCCCAAGGAAAACTCAGTTGAAAACTGCTAGAGGGGAAAGGAAACTGCAACTTAAAAGAACTTTTTCAATTGCAAAATGGAAAATTTCACCTTTTCTCTTTCTTTGAAAAAAAAGAAACATATCTTAAAACTATATTTTTTTTATCCCAGAACTGATATCAATGCCTGTATAATCTGTAGCTGTATATGCACATCTATGTTTGCTGTCTTTCTTTCACCTGTTTTGGACTGCAGCACTCAAGTTTAAGGTTGCTTGAGCATTTTTAAGTGTCTGTTTAAATGATAAATGTACTTCCCCATTCAGTGTCTTGTACCTCATTCCAATTAATTTGCAGATCAGGATGAAGTATACTCCAATTACCATGCTCTGTAAAGATTTTTTTTGTTTGTTTGCTTATTATGATAACAATAATAATAATAATTAAAAAATGGCCTTCCACATTGTACAATTCTCATTTGTAAACCCATTCATATTTAAAGAACAATGTTTAATTCCAAAGCTGATCCACAATTTTCACTTGGGTCCTACCCTCCCATTTAGGCCAATATTTAGAACATGTTTCTGCACTGAAGTATTCCCACTAGAAAACTTGCAAGTCTAAAAGTGTGCAATTTATTTCAGTTTAACTAGGCCATAACAATGCCCTCAAGTGGATTCGTATCTGTAATCTCTAGCTGTTCATCAGAGCTCTGTGTTTGCAAACTGAGAGCTGAATTCTCTATGTTGTCTAGCATAGTTTCAGTGGCATTCTTTAACCACTTTTCAGGGAGAGGAAGAACACATCCAAAATTTTTTCCTGGGCCCATGAAGCATTCTATGAATACTCTGTAGCACCCTCTAAAGAAGCAAAACCACTTAGAGACTGGCTGAAAAAAATTCAGATGGATTTACAGACTTCTGGGGGAGGAACAGAACAGTAGACATTGATCCAACATGTCTTGGTCAAGATTAAAGCTGGAAAATGGCTTCTCTCAGACAAGAATGATGACAGACATTGGTGTTTCAAACCTGAATGGTGATGATAGATGAAGGTGTCTCATGTTTATAGAACTTGTATTAGATGTAAATAGTAGTAATAATATCACACATTTTAGAAGCACCTCTGCATGTTCCAAGTGCAAGCCTTTCAAGTGCTCTGGGCAACGCAAGCAAGATGCTAAAGGGTTTTCTGGGAGCATGAATTTGTTCTGGGTTCAGGGACATTTTGTTAGGGAATAAGGTCTCAGGAGCGGTTTAGATGCAAACTAGCTCCTGTCTAGTGGATCTTTCATGGCTAAAGTTCACTATCTTTTCTTGTTTATGTAGAAATTGACGTAGACTGTTTGACATTTTTCATTTCTCTCTGCCCTTTATAACTGTGCTGTTGCCCTCTTATTTTCATTAAAATACTACCTAGCTTTGCCTGTTATTACCTGGTTTTACCTACTAACTCCTTATGTCTCTGGACTCTTTTTCAGATACTGAGTTGATTCTACTGACATTGTCCACTTCTCCTTCTTTATTTTATAATTCTGTTCCTCTTGGCAGTAAAATGGGCTGCCCAGAAATTTGTTCCCATTTTCATAGCTGGTTTTGTCCTAAATTTTCACATCCTTAACCACTTCTTTTTTCCCCATGACTTCTCCAAATTGCATAGTAGAAAACTTGGTGTATTTCTGTTTTTCCAGTGAACACCTATCAATCTTATTCTCATCTCTTCAGATATGGCTGAAACTAATGCAAAATTTTTCAGGCTCTTCGTAGAGGTTTAATGATTTGTTTAGGTAACCAACATATGATCATCTTCTGATCGGCCTGAAAACGTCACAGTGCATTGCAACCTCCTGCAGTGCTGAATGAACCAGGTACATCCCTGTGTTTCAGAGATTTCAAAGGAAAGTTAATGGTTGAAGGTAACACAGCAGGAGTGGCAAAGGAACTGTGAACCTTTCTATAAATACTGAGGCAAAGACACAGACAAACAATTGAAACAGTAACAGTGTTGGAAACAAAAATGTTCTTTAACAGATCTTGAGTCATCCTTTTTTTCTGCATGTTTTGTACTATGGCCCCCTGCACTCTACATATCAACAGCAAGATGACCCTATCAGGGAGATAGAAGACAGAGTTTAAGGGCCATTGAACACTGTGTTTTCCCACTGTATCACAATTACAGAAAACCTGTGCTAAATAACATGATGTTGCTTTGCTGTGAAAATTCACAGCATTTGTGTGCTATCCACATTTCTTGCTGTCGTTCTCTTTTGGTGCTAATGGTTTAGCAGCCTTTTTGGTTTGCGCCACCCATTTGTGTACAGCAAGGGCCAGAACTTACAGACTGAAGGTTCCTACCATGCACCAATGTACTTTATTCTCCTTTGCATTGCACCAGACATGGGCCCAAAGCAACTTCACAGACACAAGCATCCTTGAATGGCTGGAAACTTAATATCCAGAACCAAATATGAACTTCATGGTTGACTGATCATGCACTGAATTAAGCCTCTGTATCTAAATGTGATAGATGCTATCTTGGCCAAGACACTGAGCTCTGAATGAGGAACTTCCAGTTCCCAATAAAAAAGCAAAAAAAGCAAAAATAACCTTTTTTTTTTTTTTTTTCCCTATATTGTGTTTTGTAACACACTGCTGGGTGGCAGACACCTCTAAAATTAAATGCCAGTAAGTTCAGGTTTATCTGTGTTTTGTCTTGATTTCACAAGTATTTTAACTTGGGTATCATCTAAAAATCATATTAGGCTGTATGGCAGAAAATACTGCAGAACTTTTCACTTCAGAAAATCACTGGCAGGAGTCTTAACTATGGCTGAATGTGACAGTAGGTTCCCCAGTTCTCCCCATACAGTGGCCAAGCACTTATGTATATCTTTGAAGGTGGCTGCTATGAAAATTAGGATTTTTAAACTCTTAAATAGCACTATATTCTGACAGAAGAGCCTAGAAACCTCTGCATCAGTGGTGTAAAAGCAAAAAGAAAAGACAAGCTCATTCTTGAGATGTAAATGGATTTATAAAAATAGAAAACAATATTATCGTTATTTGGTTTAACCAATGAATTTCACTCATTATCTTGTACAGCAAATACTTATCCGGTGGATGAATTATAGCATGCCCTTCATAGGGTGGTGGGAAATGAAATCTTGATGAAATGACATTAAGTAATTGTGAGACCATTATTATCCAAAGTTATTCTAGTTTTATTGTTACAGATGTGCTTTATTCTAGGGAGGTCTTCCAGCTCCTGAAACGTTTTATGCTATGTTTTCTGTGAAAAATTTTCTATGTGTATTGAGTACAATGAAATCATCTCTTAGCCTTCTCTTTAATAAGCTAGGTAGACAGAGATGCCTATAAGCCATGTTTAGAACGCATGACTTATCCTTTTAGCCCTTTTTCTGAACCCTTTTCAATTTTCTTTCCATCTGTATAGCAGGAATAATAATGCTTTCCCTATCGCATAAGATCAGGCCCTATTATTTCCTTCTAATTGCTAATCTCTAGGATTATGTTCAAACAGAAACATGAAATAAGTATATTGTTATTGACAAGCATTTAAAAAAAGTAAATGTCCCATTTGTTAGATTTAATTCAGTCAGCTATTTATTTTCCCTCTTAGAGAAGCCTGGGGTGAGTGAAAATAGAGAAGCTGTGAGGATGGCATTGGTGGTGAAAAACTTTTTTCAGTGCCCTCTGGATGAGAACCAAATGTGCCCCAACAAGCATTGCTATCTGGGCAGCTAAACTGATACATCTCCTCCCATTCCAGTGCCATTTGTTGTGACTCAGCAGGCACTTTGGGGACTCTTAACAACCAGCATGCAGGTGTATGACATTACACGAATGAAGTGAGGACAGTTTGCGTGATGATCACAGCTGCAACAGTGACAGTCATTGACCCTGGTTGTTGAGAGTTACTTGCTTTGCATTAATCGGTAAAGCACTTCAGCTATTTATTTTTCTCCACTTTGCAATCCAAAGACATTAACACCAGCTTTGGAATGATTGCCAGAATAGGCCAGCTCACTTGTCTTTTCCACCTTCTCTCTGGGATATTATTCTAAGTTAAATATATCTTTTGCTACAAGCCGCATGGAAAGGGCAGTATCGCGGCTCTGCTGCAGAAGTGGGCTAGCAACCAGCTGCAATTTGAAAGCTGCCTATGACACAGCCTTCTGCCAGCCCAGATCTGTCAGTGAAGGAGTGTCAGAGACGCAGCTTTACTGGAAAAGGGGCAAAGGGATGGAATTACATTTTTAGCTGTATAAAGTGTTTCACCCCTGGCGCTGCATTACCTCACATTGCTGCAGGGACCAGTTTCATGAGTAGGGCTACATCTGAACTCGGCCAATCAAACACCAGGCAAGGAAAACACCGCAGCTGAGGCATAGTTAGAAAGTCACAAATTGAAACAAGGGCTATCTTTTCCTCTCAAAGTTTGCTCCACTCCTGTGATGAAGCTGGCAGTGATTAATCCCTTGCTAGGAAAGGTCAATGTGGCACATAAGTCTCTAGTGCATTCATGTGGCAGGTCTCTCTGGGCTGGTCCACAGGGCCCTGAATGTATTGGACCTTCACCAAACCTTCATTTATTTCTTTTCTTAGAAGCTCCAGTTTAACATCAGGTATCTAAACAAGATTATGGTAAAACCCACTAAACCAAACCAAACTAACAAAACAAACAACCCCACTCCACTGCTGAAAATCTCAATTCCCCCCAGATTCCCAAAAATGTATAAAATTTCTCTTTTATTAATACAACATTTATGATACAATATTTTTTTTTCAGGAGCTTCAAAATGAAGTTAAATTTGGCTACTAGTACCTTTTTTTTAAGAAAGTAGACAACTAATAAATAGTAGAACTTATATATACACAGACTTACTCTCCTCATAGAATTCGGGTTATTCTGCATAGTCTGGTGAGTGTTTTATCAGCAAGAAAACTGAATGAAAAATAAACAGAAATGTGAAATCATTTGAATGAATTTATGTAGCTAGTGACAGAAAAAGTCCCAGTGAGAATAGATCATGATTTTTCTACAGCAAGCATCTTCTTTGACTGGAAACCACTAATATCTCAAATCAACATTTTGTTTGGTTTTTTTGTTTGTTTTTAATATGAGTATAATGATGATTTTGTGAAATTATCTTAGACCCAGGCCAGAGACAAGAAAGTAAGGACAAATTTGCTATTTGAGTTAGCGTGGTGTGAAAACAGTATCCCAAAGGTCGCTTGGGGTAAGGACCCAATGAGACCACTCAGTGGATAAGGAGCTGGCTGGCTGGCTGCACTCAAAGGGTTGTAGTCAGTGGCTCAATGTCTAATTGGCGGCCAGTGACGAGTGGTGTTCCTCAGGGGTCTGTACTGGCTCCAGTGCTGTTCAACATCATTGTTGGAGACATGGGCAGTGGGATAAAGTGCACCCTCAGCATGTTTGCCAATGACGCTAAACTCAGTGGTGCAGTTGACACGCTGGAGGGAAGGGATGTCATCCAGAGGGACCTGGACAGGCTTGAGAGGTGGGCTCGTGCAAATTACATGAGGTTCAACCAAGCCAAGTGCAGGGTCCTGCACCTGGGATGTGTCAATCCCAGGCACAAATACAGGTTGGGCAGAGAATGGCTCGAGAGCAGCCCTGAGGAGAAGGACTTGGGCGTGTTGGTGGATGAGAAGCTTAACACAAGCCAGCAATGGGCACTGGCAGCCCAGAAAGCCAACCACATCCTGGGCTGTGTCAAGAGAAGCCTGGCCAGCAGGTCATGGGAGATGATTCTGCCCTTCTACTCAGTGCTTGTGAGACCCCACCTGGAGAATTGTGTCCAGCTTTGGAGTCATCAGAACAGGAAGGACATGGATCTGCTGGAACGGGTCCAGCGGAGAACCACGAAGATGATCAGAGGGATGGACCACCTCTCCTATGAGGACAGGCTGAGAGAGCTGGGGTAGTTCAGCCTGGAGAAGAGAAGGCTCCAGGGAAACTTTATAGTAGCCCTTCAATATCTGAGGGGAGCCTACAGGAGAGCTGGAGAGGGACTCTTTCTCAGGAAGTGTAGTGACAGGACAAGGGGTAACAGTTTTAAATTGGAAGAGGGGAAATTTAGATTAGATACTAGAAAGAAATTCTTTACAGTGAGGGTGGTGAGGAACAGGTTGCCCAGGGAGGTCATGGATGCCCCATCCCTGGAGGTGTTCAAGGCCAGGCTGGAGGGGGTCTTGAGCAACCTGCTCTAGTGGGAGGTGTCCCTGCCCATGGCATTGGGGCTGGAACTAGATGATCTTTAAGGTCCCTTCCAACCCATACTATTCTATGATTCTATGATTTTCCTCCTCTCTGTCTCCTTCTCTTTTTTTTTTTTCTACTTGCTCTCACACAATAAAAAAATAAAATAAAGATAATAATAAAAAATGTCTTCTCAAAAGTAGAAATAAAAGAAAATAAGGATCTTGTTTCCTGGGCAGAGTCATACAGAACTGCAGTTGTGCTAATTAGGAACAGGAGAAAAAGAGACCAGTACACAAGAAACCTTTCACATCTGCATCATTTAGACCTGCAGGTTGTGAATTACTGGTAAAGAAGGAGCACAAAGCACAATTCTGTTAAAATCTCATGCAAATCTTCTAAAAATCTTGGGTGAGCAATAATAAATTGCTGGCATTGCCATAGTTTCATGCACACCGTGTTTTCTACTGAACTGATGTAATAAGAGCAAGAAATGAACTTCACAGGAATGGTATTTCATATCTGCTCTTTTGTATCTTGCAATATCCTTTCTGATCAAGTGCCCTATCTCTGGAGCATGTATTGATTTTCACAGCTGAAATACAATGTCTCAGCATGCTAACCCCCATTCACACACACTTCTCTGTTTCAACAATTTCTGCCTGTCCTATAATTATAAAATGTTAAAGGAACAGCTGCACATTTTATTTAAAGTGAAGACATTTGTTTAAAAAAAACCTACAAAAAGAAACCCCACAAAAATCCTGCAACCTTCAAGGATTTCAAGAATTTTGGTATACTCCAGATAACAACACAACCTTCTTATACCTTTCTAGTGGGAATTTTTTCTCTCCTTTTAGATGGAGTCTTTTGAATTTCTCCAGCTTCTCATCTTTCAGATATTTTAATTTCTTCTGCAATTGTGTGTGTTAATAAATACACCTTCCATGAATTTTTAGGGATGTGAAGTAGATAGTTGTGTGCAAAGTGAACTATATATATGCCTTCTACATGTACTGTTAAAGAAATTGACATAGGACATTCTCCTGTAGAGAGGCAAATTTATGCCCGTAATGATAGAATTACTGTGTGAAAGAGTTACATATTTTGAATTCATATGCAGCCTTCAGCAGTGTTTTTTTCCAGTGTAAGTAAATCTGTGGATGGTGAGGAATGTTACATGTCTGTCCTAGGCCTGTAACTCCTATTGATCAGCTTGATGTTAATGACAAACTTCAGCAAGAAAGGATTTGACTTTCAGTAAGATTAGTCTTTTACAGTATCAGTGGCAGCTGGAAATGTTCAACACTGGATCCATCCAACCAACTCTCTTTAAAGACAATGAAAAAAAATCCCTTTATCTTTAAAGATACTTCATCAGGCATCAATAATTGGGCATCCTACAGCATAAGCCTCACTGAGTTAAATCCTTAACCAATTTAAACTATGAGTATTCAATGGCGGTGTGTTTTCACCTATGCTTTGTACTGGATCCTATTCTGTTCCCCATTGCATCACTGCAAATCCAAAGGGACACCACAGAAGTGACAACTGTTATTCTCTTTCCGGGTGAAAAAGAAAAAAGTGACCCAGACTTCATTATTATAGAGCTAAGGTGGCCCAGTGGTACCTAATGGTCTTCCAGAATGTAGAGAGCGCCTAAAATTAATCTTCTGAAAACCAAGTAATGAAGCGTTAAGGTACACGCCAATCTGACCTTAATTCTTCCCTCCTTGAGCGATGACCCAATACACTCGTAATACACAGACTTACTGTCTGCATTTTTGGATAGTGCAGAACATTCAGGGAACAGGGTACACATAGGGGACAACGGGATATGAGTCGTTTTTTCTGCTAAGAAAAACTGGCACTTCTGTGTAAGAACTAAAAACAAGTTCTCTCCCTTTGGCTCTACCCAAAGCTGCACAGCCCCCCAAAATACTTTAATAACTTCACAATGTGCTTGTGTCTGACATGGTGTGTCTGTATGGCCCTTGCGAAACTCCTGTTTTCCCTTTCACTGCCGACTTCCCCTGCAGGAAGGAAAGGGATTTTTTGACTATGACATGACTCAGCAGACCACATCCTCTCAAATACAGGTTTAGCATACTCATGGGGTGTAGGAAAAGCTGGGACTCACAGATCACCGGACTACAAAAAGCAAATCTGCTTTGCTTCTCCAGCTAATCTCTTCCTCACTTAATACCACTTTATTGAATTCAGCTGGAAAACAGATAATTCCCAGGGGCTGTTAACAGCATCCAGGAACTGCAGCTGTGTTTCACTGCTTTTTGACCTAACTCTTCCTTTCTTCCTCCTCTTTTCCTACACCATCCCACCTAATCTCTCCCTTCTTTGATTTCATAGCAGCCTTAATTCATCCAGCCACCCTTTTTCCAGCATATTCTTCTTCATCACTGGTGTAAAGACAACGTTACTCCTTCCAAAAATGTTGTGAGTTTTTCCTATTAAGGGACTGCATATTAGTAATGCTTGACCTTAAGCGCATTCAGGTCCACTGTTCAGCAAACATGATTACATTATCCTCACTGTCTTTCATCTTCTCCTCTAGTTAATCAGAGCTGGTGCTCTGTTATAGTATTTCCCCATGTGGAAAAGGAGCAACATGTCCAGCAGCCTTTCTCATGTATCCACCTCGAGAATGTGTAATTTGTTATCTTTCAGAATATACCTTTCCAAATTTTTTGGGTTTTTTTTTTTTCTTTGTTTCAATTTTTTTTTTTTTTTTTTTTTTTAGAAAACCCAACTCCTGTGAGACAGACGAGATCAAGGGGATAAGATGTCCACCTCTAGAGTTGTCTAAGAGCAGTTTAAGAGCAGGTAAGAGAAATGGCTCTGAGGAATGACTTAGGTAGAGGTGACTTTGCCTTATGAAGAAGTATGGCCCAAATTACTTCATCTGATCACTTTCAGTCTTATTTAACATGCTTATGGGTGGTTCTTAGATTTTTACCAAGGAACAGGTTCAAAATTTTTATTGTATAAGGTTGCTTAAGCAAAGCAGAGATTTTTTTCTGGACAATAAACTGCAAGGAGTGGTTTCTTCTGCTAGAGTGTGTGAATATGATTTGATTTCAATTACATCAGCTTGCCTCTCAGAATCACAAAATGGTTGCCACCACAAACTGCCAGCAAACCTGCTACTTAGTCTTGCTATTTCTGCATATGCTTTTACAGAGAGCTGAACACATCTTCTAATAGCTTCTCCAATATTTTTTTTCTCCTAGTATGGCAAAGCTGTAGGAGGAGCTGTACTCCAGATGAGATAAATGGAGAAGTAATCAGAAATGGAGCCATCATTTTGAGTTTCAAATATGTCAGGAAAAAAACCACAAACCAACCCAAAAATTCTTCTAAGAAGCAGATGATCTAAATTGCAAGGGCTGTAGTCCCACATCTAAAATACCAAATACCAGAGTACCGAAATGCTTTCCCAAAGGCACAGCAAATTTCAGACTGACAAAGCATATGGATTTTATGTAGATACAAGGTCTGGTAAAAAATACCAGGGGGAAAAAGGATCTGAGAAAAAATGGTCTGTTCAGCCATGTGTTTTCCATGATGGTGTGTGATGCTTTTAACCAGAAAGTAGGTCTCAAATGTAAATACAGGAAATTTGACCTTCCTCTAAAGAGACTAATTTACTCATAATTTTATTATGTTTATATTAATTTTAATCATTTAAATACATAGTTTATTTTTGTCAGTTTATACAAGGACATTTTTGGATGCCTTTAAATAGGCTTTAATAGTAGTGCATTACATTGCTCTGAAACTCCTAGTCCATTGAAGGGTGCTGCCAGGTTTATTTCTGCTTTAATAGGGCAGGTTCTATGAAATCAAGAGAAATACTAAAATAGTTTACCTTTAAAACTTAGTAAGTTCAATAAGCAAAGCAAAAGATTATAAACCACTCTTTATTTAATGATTTTTTAAATAAGAATGAGTAATACCTCTTGAATTGGAGAATTATGTGCATGACAGAACTACCAATTCTCTAGCCCTGCTCCCTGTTTTTTTTCCAGTTATATCTGCCAATTTTACTTGTGAAAGAAAAAAAAAAGGGGAAAAAAGAAAAAGTCCTTTTTATAAACTTTCTGTTGTCGAATCAATACAAGTCTGGACAAGAGTGCTGGATTCTTCTCTGCCACATGCATCATCAACAAAATTGTCAGCAGCTAAGCTCTCTTTGCAAGATCTTCTTTGCTGGTGATGGCGCAATGACAGAAGAACACGGCTTGATTTTCATATCCCAACTTGCAGCTGTACTACTGGCAGTCAAGGGGAAAAAAAATATCATGTTTTGACATGAATCAGGCACATTTGATCTGAAAGTCACTGTGAGAGTCTAAAAATGGCATTTTCTAGACACTTTTCAGATACTTCTTTTTTTTTAATTTAAAACTACAGTTTAGGAGAATTTTTGCTTAAACTTTCTATGACGTCTGATAAAGTTACCAATGATGGGTTGCTTCATTTTTTTGTGGGGTTTGTTTTGGTTTGTTTTTTTCCCATTAGTGTACAGGTACACTTGTATTACTATGTTTTTACTATTAAGGGAACACTGCTGCAAGGGTGAACACCTCCCTCCTCTCTGACGTTAATTTCATCGCTTAATATGATTATTCCAAGAAATCAAATAGGAAGCTTATCTCTTTGAAAGTAGTTAGCTTTACATATATATATATAAACACACTGTAAGCACAGAAGTTATTAATTTGCTATAGTAAATAAAAAATTTATATGTTAGGATAGAAGTCAGGGAAAATCCTCTGCCAACATGTTCATAATCTTATTATTAAACATTTGTGATATGTGACGGGGAATTATCCGTTAATCCAAAATATCCATGGAGTGCTTGAAATACCTGCTCTCCCCCCGATCAGATATATCTTTTCAAAGCAGGTCTTTGTTCTGAATGTAATTCATCATAGTTATCACATGTCACAAAGTGTTACACTGTGTCATTTTACATTGCGACGTGACATGACATGGTGTAATTAAGGGAATACAATGCAGTAGCTTCTATTACCAAAAAAAAAAAAAAAAGGAAAAAAAAAAAAGGAAAAGAGAACATATTTCCTGTAACAGTTAATGAGTTTCAGCTCCAAAAATCTGTGTGGAGTAGAAAATCACACTGATTAAAACTGAATAAGGGCCCGAGCCAATTCCCACTGAAGACAATAGGTACCTGCACATCAGGGAAGCATTCATGATAATATTTTTATTAAAGCACAACTGTAAGATCCAAGTTTTGAATCTGGATTCATAGGGATAAAGAAAGGAATTACCAGCAGGATGTCTTGTTTCTCATGACAAAAACTGATGTGCCATTGGTATTTATTATTAATATGGTTCTACAAGGACACAGCACTATACGGTGCATTGGTTTGGTCCAGAAGAGAAGGATAAAATAAACAAGCTTCATCGGTCCCCACAGTAAAAGAGCTTATAGTCTAAAGATACAACTATGAATTGCAATTCCTTTGTCTTTGACATTTATTAATCTTTGAAGGGGTGGATTTTCATCCAGTGTCTAATGTATTTCCAGCTTAACAGATATTTTAACAGTTCAATATACATCAGGGAGAGAGAAGAGCTTTTTAAACTAAAGGCCAATATTGGCACAAGAACAAATGCGTATAAACAGCCCATGAATAAATTTAGCCTTGAAATTAGAAGGAGGTTTTTACCATCAGAGGAGTGGAATTCTGGAACAGTCCTTCAATGGGAGTAGTGAGATCAAACAACATAACTAGTTTAAAAATGGAGTTTGATAAATTTGTAAATGAGATTATACACCATGGTTGCCTACAGGAGGAGGAGGCTTGATTTTAGTTCAGGAAGAACTTTCCAGCCTTACAAAGACATGTAGGAGAACAAGTGGCTAAATTTGAAATGGAGAAGACTCAACTGTTCAGCTCATAAAGAGTCATCCAGAGAGGCAGTCTTTTTTTAATTTAGAATTTAGAGATATTGTTCCTTCAGTGACATGTCAATTCAAGAAGCACCTTCTTTATCCTAACAGGGATATATGAATTTGCATTTCCACTGACAGTGGCTTAATACATGTAGGGTTGACAATAACAAAATTTAGGAGATTTTAGGGTCCGGTTTTGGTATTTCGCTTGGTTTGAATTTGTGTTGGTTTTTGTTTTTTTTGTAAAATGGAACATATTTTGAGTTTGACAAAACAGAGATTATTTACGGAATCACAGAATCATTGTGGTTGGAAGGGACCTCTGAGATCACCAAGTTCAACCACAAAAAAACCCAAACAACCCAAACAAAAAAAAACAAAAAACCCACCACACCACACCCACCCACAAACCAATTATCTTGGGCACTAGAGCATGCCCTGAAGAGCCATGTCTACACGTTTCTTAAATACCTCCAGGGATGGTGACTCCACCACCTCCCCGGGCAGGCTGTTCCAGTGCCTGACCACTATCTCAGTATAGTAATTCTTCCTAATATCTAATCTAAACCTTCCCTGCCGCAACTTCAGACCTGCTCCAGTCATTATTCCCTTGGGAGAAGAGGCCAACATCCACCTCTCTACAACCTCCTTTCAGGTAGCTGTAGACGGCAGTGAGGTCCCCCTCAGTGTCCTCTTCTCCAAACTAAACATGCCCAGTTCCCTCAGCCTCTCCTCATATGACTTGTTCTGCAGACCCCTTGCCAGCTTGGTGGCTCTCCTCTGGACACTCTCCAGTACTTCAATGTCCTTCCTGTAGTGAGGGGCCCAGAACTGAACACACTACTCAAGGTGAGGCCTCACCAGTGCCGAGTACAGAGGCACGATGACTTCCCTACTCCTGCTGGCCACACTATTCCTGATACAGGCCAGGATGCTGTTGGCCTTCTTGGCCACCAGGGCACACTGCTGGCTCATGTTAAGCCGGCTGTCCACCAACACTCCTAGGCAGCTTTCCAGCCACTCTTCCCCAAGCCTGTAGCGTTGCCTGGGGTTGTTGTGACTGAAATGCACTTGGCCTTATTAAATCTCATCCCATTGGCCTTGGCCCACTGATCAAGTCTGTCCAGATCCCTCTGTAGAGCCTTCCAACCCTCAAGCAGATCAACACTCCCACCGAGTTTGGTGTCATCTGCAAACTTACTGAGGGTGCACTCAATCCCCTTACCTAGATCATCAATAAAGATATTAAACAAGACTGGCCTCAAAACTGAGCCCTGAGGGACACCACTGGTCACTGGTCATCAACCAGATTTCACCCCATTATAAAACAACTCTCTGGGCATGGCCATCCAGCCAGTTTTTTATCCAGTGAAGGGTACACTTGTCTATGCCATGATTCACCAGTTTCTCCAGGAGAATGCCATAGGGGACGGTGTCAAGGGCCTTACCAAAGTCCAGATAGACAACGTCCACAGCCTTCCCCGCATCAAGAAGGCGGGTCACATGGTCATAGAAAGAGATCAAGTTGGTTAGGTAGGACCTCCCTTTCATAAATCCATGCTGGGTGGCCCTGATGTGTACTTTCTGACTTCCCTAGTCTGGGTGTGCCATCCTCCTCTCCATCAGCAAGTTCCTCCTGCAGGACTCCATACCTGTTCTGCAAGGATAACTGGGAAGCTGGGAGGGGCTGGTAGGGGATTCGCCTGCTTCCCCAAGCCGGGACCTGTTTCCATTCCTCTTCTTCTCTGAGATCTCCTCCTATTGCTTGGTGACAAAAGGGGAGGGGATCCTGGAGGTGTGGTCAACCGGGGGTAGTGGCAGCTCCGCCCAGGCTCCCTCAGCAGCACTGCCCACCAGCTGACAGCCCCAGGACAAGCAGAGGGCTTCAAAAAGCCCCACAAAGAGCTCCTTGTCAGCCCTTTTTGCTACAGATCCCTTCCCCAGTGCAGTCTTACCTGCCCTGAAGCTGGTCTCCGAGGCACCGACCATTATATCTGTTGCAGGGCTATCAGGGTTTAAGATACAATAATTTAGACAAGATACCAGAAGTCTTTACAGTTTTTACAGAAAAAGTAAATTAAGGCATAGTGTTAACTTCAAGCTAATGTAACATTTATGATTTTTTTTTATTCTCTCATCCTTTAACTTCAAATCTTTGTGGTTTTTTTTTTTTTCCAGGTGGAAAAGACTCAAACAGATCCTTGGAAGTGGTTTAAATTAATGCACTTTTAATATATATTTCCAATGGACACTAATCAATTCTTGCATCTCGTGTGATAAGAAGTAATTCCTAAGTGACGTTAACTATAACCGTTGGGTTCATTAGAAATGCAATGGATCTCAAATGACCGACACCAAAAAAAATCTGAAATTTGTAGTCAACTCAAGCCAAAGGGAGCTGAATTGTTACTAATTTTGAGCTATAACCTGGGAAATTTTTCTACTAAGATCTTGGCTCATCTTCCATTTTTGTTGTTCATATTTTCATTGCATGCCAGCTCTTAAGACCTTAAAAAGTAGTATAGTTAATCTAAAATATTATTCCATAGAAAGAAAATAATAATATTTTTGGGGTATTTATGGCCCTCTTTTATCAAAATGGTTGAACTTGACTAGAGTTTTTTTAAGGCTTTTTTTTTGTCTCTCCACTTTCTGAATCATGACCTCAGTCAACACCACCACAGTAGCACTAGTTTAATCTGACCACAAAAGATCTACTCCACATGTAAACAGCTGCAACTGAGACACACTCTAAGAGATGAAACTATCCTGACACTTGTTTGATGGCACAGTTTTCTCGCTGAGCAGAGTTATACTTAAGTAGTTAAACAAATGCTCTCACATTCATCTAAGATATCTGACTTTGTCATGTCTATTCATTGATAATATGGCACTGGACAGAATCATTATGTTTTTCTCATTATTATTTTTAACAACAGTTTCCAAATCTGAAATACAGGAATGTGAAGACTTCCTTACCTGGCAGGAATGTTCTTCTTTTAAACACATCAACATTTATGATATTTTCACATTTTCTAAGAACAGAGACTGCATTTAGTTGGGGTTTCATTTCAGCGAGATCCTGTCTTACTGATGGCTACACTGGAGTGTCACTTGCCTATGACATCCCTCCTCAGACTGCTGGCACCTAGCATCCTTATGGCAGCCATTAAAATAGAGGACCATTCCAAGCAACAAGAGCAAAAGAGGAGCATATTACTACTGGTTCATCTTCAGTTTCAGGATGGATTTAGAAGTCACCACAGAAGTCCTGTTCTCTGAGCAGCTTGTTTGAGGATTACATGAATTTTTCTGTTTTGATTTTAGTGTGATATCATTTTACGTCTTCTTCTCCCATCCTCAGACATAAAAAAGTGTCCTTAATTGCAACTGAGGAGTGAATGGACTTCTGTCTAAAGAGCAGCAAGAGGAAGACGTATTTATTTTCGCTCCTAAGGGCTCAGAATATATCTTGATTTTTCAGGCAACAGAAACCCTTGCCATATTCAATCTGTCTTTTTTGTTGCCACTGTGTCGCCTCTGGCAGGAGATGTAGAAATACAGAAGCCACACTTTATATTATGGTTTCTTTTTATAGCTTCTAAATGGTTAATAAATGATTAATAGAGGTTTCGATAGATGGTTAGAGTAGATCTTGGAGGCTAAAAGGTCAATAGTTGGGCTTATAACAATCTATAACACATTTCACTCATCTCCCTCCAGCCATCCATAACACAGATTTCTTATGTCTGTAGCTTCTAGCAATCATGTTTTAGTTCTTTGTAAACTGTTTATAGGTGGGGTCCTACTATAAAATGTGTCAGGGAATTGACTACCATTTGCTGACGTGCCTCAGGCCAAGACCAAAGGGGCCTCTCTACATGGTGCCTAAATACTTTTGATAACTAAGGTCTGCAGGACTTTGGAGATCTTTGGGTAACATTTATTGATTTGGGATTCCAAGCTCCCTTTTTTAGGTTGTTTTGATTTTGGATTATTTTTTTTATTATTATTTTTTGTTTTAGTATTTGGAAGGCAGTTTGAGGCTCAGTTCTTATTGGCACTGTAGATGGATTGCAACTCTAGCAGGCCAGAATTGCCTTGCAATATATGCACTTACATCAAGGTCAACTAAATGGTCTTGAAAACCTTACTCACAGGTCAAGATTTTCAGACTGAACTGAAAGAGAAGAGATGCACCAGGGACCCCCAACTCATAAGGAACACTTTTTTTTTTTTTTCCTAGCAATGAGACACTGTGAGGATCTTGCCCTGCCACAATCACAGTTTAAAAAAAAAAGGTGGAGGGGAAGTTTTTTATTCCTCCCTCCCTCCTCCTGACAGAACTTCAGTATTTGATACATAAAAATTTTCTTATCCACCATAGCCAGCCTGTAGCCCAGAAATTATCAGACATTGTGCAGAAGCAATATCTTCTCAAAAAGATTGATGAATTAAAGACTTCTTTACTACTCATAAGAACTACTGTTTCTTCCCACAGCATTTTTCAAGCAATTTTTTCCAGCATTCTTGCTTAGCTCTGTAAGAACAGTTTGGCAATTCGTTTTCTTAGAATTGCATTGGCTCTCCGAACTTCGTGTTGACTTTCTTCTTTAGAATATAGGCAAAGCCCTCAGATTTAAAAGAATGTATAAAATCACAGAATCATATACTTTTTCAGGGAGCAGTCAGAGCAGGTTTTTCAGGTATGATCCAACTGAATTCTGAAAATGTCTCATGGATGGAGTTCTGACACCTTCTTTGAGCCTTCCTGCTCCAGTATTTGACCACCTTTAGGTGAGGGAGGGAAAAAAAAAGGCAAAACATTGTAATTGGAACTTCCTGTGTTGTGATTTATGTTGCTTTTTTTCCTTGTGTTGTGCAGCTTCAAGAACAGGCTTGCTCTGATCTCTATCTTACGCTACTGTTAGGTCTCCCCAGAGTCACTCTCTGCTGAACGCTGAGTAAATCCAGTGCTCATCCTCTCCATGGTGTGCTCCAGACCCCAGCCCACCTTGGTGGTCTCCCCTGGACTTGCTCCAATCTCTCAGTGCCTTTCCTGTCTGAAGACCCCAACGCTGGACATAGTAAGGTTCTTGATGCAGTCTCAGATGGGTCAAATAGAGGGGACTAAAAATTTCTCAGGAGCTGCTGACCATGTTGTTGCTCCCATAGCCCAGGATGTGTCTGACCCCTTCACTGCAAGGACACATTGTTAACTCATGTTCAGCTTGTTATCTGCCAAGGATCTGCAGTGTTTGATGGCAAGCTGCTTTCTACCCGATTGGCCCTCAGTCTGTGCTGTTCCATGGTGCCTATCAGTCTGAAGTAAATCTGACGAAATCTAATGTAAGAGCTTTCAGAAATGACTAATACAGTATTACTTATTTTATTTTCTCTGGCATTTACAATTTGAGAAATTGAAACAGGTACATTAATTGCCCTATCACAGTTGCTTATCTTTTTAGATTTTTTTTTCCCCAAATCCATTATAAAAAGCCTAAAACTATTCATTGTTTATTATTCTTGAAATCATAACAACTGTATTCGTTTAAAAAAAAAAAAAAAAGTTTTGCCTATAAAATAAAAAAGACCCTAAAAAACCCAAGAAACATCCTTTTCCAGGGGCAAAAGAATTTCACACTGCTCACAGACATATAGTTTATTTTTTTCTCCTACACAAAGAAGTATAGATTGGTTTATTTATTTTTTTAAGTGTGAAAGATCACTTGCTACGGTTTTCTTTTTCTACATTTTAAGAGGGAAAAAAAATACCAGCTGGGGAAAAAAACCCTGAAGAAATAAATAAAATTAATATAGCCTCATACTCCATGAACTTTTTCTGTCTGTAGCAAAAAATACACTGAGAGTGTTTCAAGGTTAAAAAAATATCAACCGCGAGCACCAGTTCCAGAGCTACTGTACTGTAGGGTTAGGGTTAGTTAGCTGCTCAATATCTAAAGCCAACTGGAAGGTATCTGAGCTGTAAAGGTAACTGAAGGTCATTACTGCAAGTACACAAAAGGAACTTAGCAAACGTGTAAGAATTGCACTATATACATGAGTCAGCCCTGTTAGCTGCATTTCTGAAACTATTTTGCTCCTTACTAGATTCAAAATGAAAATTATTATCTTAAAGTTATAAAAATGTATAAAATTATATTAATCAAACCTAAGTGGTTTTCCTTCAGCTTGTTTATTAATTGCATCAGTAGTTGATATTAGTAATTACACTTCTTTGTTTATTTGTTTGTTTTAGACAAACAGCAGTTTTGAGAGTCTGATTAATGTGTAATATTTCTTTAAATTGCTACAGGGTTAATGGAAAGTTGTTGTCCTGTGTATGTTCTAAAAAAATACAGGGCGTTTTGAAGATATTGTAGCTTTGAGACCTACTTTAGGGTAATTTCAGTACTTGGTCCTTTAAGAAATGTTAAAGAGTTGAATAATGGAAGAGAGATTATGGTTATTAAATAAGCAGAGGATACCAAGCAGGGAGGATCTGCAAGTACTTTAGAGGACAGGATTAGAATGTAAAATGATCTTGACAAATTGGAGAAATGGTCTGGAAAAATATGATGCAATTTAAAAAGGACATATACATTTAAAAATAACTAACTGCACAAATATGAAGAACCAACGATCAGACAAAATTTCTGAATAAAGTAGATCTGATGCTTTTTGTGAGTCACATTCCTAATATGACTCAACAGTTTTAGACTTGGGGGAAAAAAAAAAAAAAGGAAAAGTAATAAAACCAAACAAAATATTGGGCATTTTTCAACCAAAGTACTACACCTGATTTCCTGATTTGAGGTCTCACATTTGAAGAAATACATGGATTAGCTTGTAAAAGCCAGGAAGAGAGTAAGGTGAGTAAGGTGAACTCTCAGGTGCCTAGAAAACATGAATTAAGGAAGAAAAAAAACAACAAAAAAAAAGAGATAAAGTATAATGTTATTTATTGTAGCAAGAAAATGAAGAAACACACTTTGGATATGTATAAAAAAGGTTGATGCAAAGGTAGGGCAAAACCTTCTTTCCTTGTCTGGCACAAGAAACATATTGTAACAAGACATTTTAATTAGATGTTAGAAGAAGGTCCGTGCAAGTAAGCACAAAGCTAAATAGACATCTGTCAGGAGCAACATTGCAGTTGTTGATCTTATTTTAGGGCAGAAGTGGGGACTAGGTGCCCTCTGAAGATCCTTTTAAGCCCTATCATCAGTGATCTGATGACTTAGATCATTATCTAATAAAAGAATATGAAAGATCAGAAAATGGTACCAAAATTATTTTCTCGGAGTGAAAAGTATAGGCTTTTCAACTGCTCTTAGAATTTTCTACAGTTTATGAGCAGAAACCAAAGAAAATCAGAATTTTTTTTTGGAAAATTTGCTAGTAGGAAAGTGCTCTGTTCCCTTTGGCTGGAGACAAAGGAGCTCTTGATTTTCTTCTCATGCTCCATTTCTACAAAATGTCTTTCAGGTGCAAAGAAGGACTGCAGAATACACAGTCATTTTTGCAAATCAATTAATGAATACCTGTGTAAGAATTTTATTGTTGTTGGTGGTGGTTTTGTCTGTTTGTCTGTTTTCCTGCTAAGAGAGTGGGGGTGGGGTGTATGAAACAAGTAACTGGGTTTGTGATGTTACATTGAGGGAGCAAGGACACAAACTGATCTTTTCCATGCTCCACTTGAAATGGCACCTGGGTTGAATCCTTCCCATGCTTTTATTACACACTTGATTTTGGTTGTCATGTCTCAATCTGATTGAGAACTACTGACTTTTGGTGTGTGATTTAACAGATTATCAATATTCTATCAAATTTTCCTCACTTGATCAGTAGTACAGTTTCTCTAGCAGTTCAGTGGGTTGATGAACTCAGTTTTCAGGTCTATATTATTTTATTTAGAATGCGAACTGATGCCTCCATTGTCATAATTCAAAATTTTAATCTCTATAATACTTGTTATTCTGGAATTAAGATCTGAGCCTTTTCATCTGAATCTACTTTTCTTTCCATATGTATTCAGGAAGTCTCAGAGGAAGAAAGAGGACAATTCTTCGTGCTGACAGTCAAAGCATAGTAGCGTTTACCTGCTATATTAAAATGTAACCAAAGTTCCTATTCCAGATCTGGTAGGTTATTTTGAACATGTGCCTCATGCCTAGCATAAATGAAGCAGTATTATTAAGCAACTTAGAACTTCTGGGGTTTTAGTGTAAAATATGAAAGATCTCAGGCACTGATACTTAGAACTAAGACCTCCTATATGTTGGCCTTTTCCACAAAATAAAATCTTATCTTTCAACCACCCTAATTTTAACTCCTTCAGCTTGAAAAACAATGGTTACTTTTCTGACTAACCATGCAAAATATTGTAACAGATTGATCACTTTTATCTCATGCAGAGGTCAATAACCAGAACTCCATCATATTCCTTTTCACATCTGGCCAAAATTACAGAAATGTTACCTGATGCGCCCTTAGAGGAAGCAACAGAGAAAATTCTTATCGAAATCACAGTGCCCAGATATATGTCCCACGTTCTGTTTTCTAAAATGAAAGGCAAAAACAAAGCCCCAACATTTTCCTCAGGGTGCTGGAAAAAAGTTTAAATTTCACTATTGTCATAGCTGATGTGATATTTTTTAGATACCTTAGCTGAATTAAAAATGAGATGAGAAGGAAGAGAAGCCAACTGAAATATCAAAAATAACACTGGAAGCTAGTGGAAGAGATGGAAAACCCAATCTCTAAATTCCTGACTGAAACTGCGCCTTGAATATTGTCCTGGTTTTGCCTGAAGTAGTCGACTTTCTTCATAGTAGCTGGTATGGGGCTATGTTTCAGATTTGTGCTGGAAAGAGTGTTGATAATATAGGCATGTTTTAGTTATAGCTGAGCAGTGCTTGCACAGAGTCAAGGCCTTTTCTGTCCCTCACCACACCCCACCAGCAAATAGGCTGGGGGTGCACAAGAAGTTGCAAAGAGATACACCTCAAGTGACCACAGGGATATTGCATACCATAAGATGTCATGCTCACCTTATATAGCTGGGGAAAGAAGGAAGGGAGAGGACATTCAAAGTTAAGGTGCTTTGTCTTCCCAAGTAAACGTTACATGTGATGGAGCCCTGCTTTCCTGAGGATGGCTGAAAACGTGTCTGCCAATGAGAATCAGTGAATTAATTCCTTGTTTTGTCTTCCTTGCATGCACAGCTTTTGCTTTACCTATTAAACTGCCATTATCTCAACCTACGAGTTTTCTCATTTTTACTCTTTCAGTTCTTTCCCCCAGCCCACCAGGGGGAAGTAAGTGAGTGGCTGTGCTTAGTTGCCAGCTGGAGTTAAACCACAACAGATAGCTACAGAACATCCTAAAGAGTACTATACAAAAGAATTACTTAACTGATATTACAGAAATAAGGGATGTATACAAGTGTACTAGGAACAGTGTCCTCTCCTTTTAAAAAGTTAATGTATAGAGATACAGATAAAAAATGTCGCCATCTACATGGGCATTAATTAGCAGTCTTATTGACAGCCTTACCAGAGAGGCCAAGAACTAAAATTGGAACTGTCCCAAAAATAGAGTACTTGTCCAGTAAAAAACCTCTGGTATTTCAATATATGTTTCTGTTCTGAAGCACAAAGAAAAGTCAAACTAATGAACATTTTACAGCAGAAAAACCTCTGAAATCTGTCTGTTTGGAAAGGTCACAATGCAAAATTTACTATTTTCAATCCAAATGTAACACCTCATTGATCATTTTGACTTCATAAAATTGTCAATTCAAGCAGTATCTTGCATTATATTTCACCATCTTCCTTTCCTCCCCCACCAAGTCAAGAGGTTAAAAGGAGAAGAAAGAAGAGGGAATGACACTGATGACATCTATGTTAAAAAGAAATAAGAAATCACATTGGGAAAGGAAGTGGTGTGGTTTGGTTTGGGTGTTCTTTGTTTTTTGGGTTTTTTTTATTTGGTTTGGTGTTTTGTTTTTGGTTTTGGTTTTGTTTTTAATAGGAGTTAAAGGAAAATCAGACAGCTCTACTAGCACTATTATATTTATTTTAGAAATGGGCAAAAGAATTCTGTTTACACAATCTTCACACTGTTCCTTTACTATTTGTATTGATAGTTACATCTAAAATGTTTGAAACACTTCCCTTTTTACACATAAAGACCAGACCAATATTTTCCTTAAACATTATGTGATGGATGCTCACCTGATGTAGCTGCAAAAGTGAAGTGAAGTAAGTGGAGCTACACTGATTTACACCTGCTGAAGGATTAGATTCACTTAAAAAAGTCTAAGGAGTTAAGCATTTATCACGATCCTCCACTGTCTCATCTCTTTGAAATAAAAAATGTATCACACTGTAGTTTGCTATTGCAAGGGAAGTTAGGAAAGAGTGAGTGAAGATAGATAAAAGCTTGTTAGTTAGAACTTTCATGTCTTTATAGGAATGGCACACAGAAGAGGAAGAAGAAAAAGGACCTGTCCATGCTGAAATCTGCCATACAGTACAAGAAATATCAGAGATCGCAATGTACCATATGGAAAGCTCTCTGCAAGACAGCGTCTCTGTTCTACTAGAGACGACTGTAGAGAAGAGATGGATTTTACATTTTTCATTAGTGTACAGCTTAGACAGTTGAACTCTATTATAATGTCTTCAGGAAGTATCTGATCCATTCTATTATCGCTACGACAAAGAGAAAGAATTGCTTATGATTTCAGAAAGGTCACACTAAACCGATGTTCTGCCTGTATGTGCTCTAGCTACAATGATGATAATAATAATAAAAAAAAAAGTTTAAAGATGAAGTTTACAGTCAGACATAGAGAGGGCTGGGGGGAGAACTAAAAAATTAACATTTAAAAAGAAACTCTTATCTGCAAGACATTTTCTAACCCTTGTATTTTTCTTCAGCACACCTGCTGGCAGTTAGTATATTTATACATGTACATATAAACTGGACAAGATTCTGATATCAGTTCCTGGAGGGTAAATATAATGTTGTAATAAAAGGACTGAAACAAGTGTTTATTATTAACAGTTATGTCTGTGTTAGGATTAATCTGATTGGCTGATTTGGGGCAGATACAAGATAGTTCTGACCATGGTGTGAGACTCAAGCCAGCTTCAATTTAAAAGCTGTGTAACAGAGTTAGTGCATTGTTCAGGCCAAAGTAATTCAGTCTCCCTCCTACCAGAGCTTATTATTTTTGGCTCAGAGCACAACAGCAACTACATGGCTTAGAGCAAGGGCAGGCCAAATTCTTGCACATATCGTGGACAGATAATATAACTTTCAATATACCCCTTGTAGAGCCTGGAAAACTCTAGACAAATCTGGGCTCTTCTTGAGCTAAGTCCTTTGCACACCCATTGCAGATGATGGTTTCATACCAAAGAGCTTACCAATAAACATCTAATCATTATTAATTCCTTTGGTCATCTTTCTAATAACATTAATCATGATGAAACTCCTAGGCTGCTAAGGTAGTTGTTTTAAGGCGAGAGAAAGGGAACAATTCCACTTAGGTAGGTAGTTCTGTAAACACCAGCACCAGTGAAATCAAGGAGGAAGCAAGCTCAAGTTTAAAATTAGTAGTGACACAGCTTTGAAATGTATTCCCATAGAGTATAAAGGAATGGACTAACATTACTGAGTCAGGGGAAAATAGAGATAAATACATCGGATGCAGCTATTCCTACAGGGACTAAGACAATTCTCAGTTACCTGGTGCTGAACATCTATCTGGAGAAGGGAGTGGGAAAGATGAATGAAAGGGACACAGAAGACAATAGAGGGTTTTCTTGGTTGTTTAGAGCAATTAACAGAACAAAGAAATGGAAAATGTAACTTTGACAAGTGACATTTCAGAAGTTTTAGAGCTTGATAATTTTGCAAAGTGACTTCTTTAACAGAAAAAACCCCAACATCTAGACAGTCATTGACCTGTAATAACCATCAGTATAAAAGCAAAAAGAGAAAAAATGAATCGCATATAAAGTAGAAAGCACTGATTCAGAACTCAGAAGATTCTTTAGCATAATTCTTCCATTTTCATTTTGCTGCTTTCATTTTCTTGTTGCAAATATAGCTCTATAAACCACAGAAATAAGCTGCATGCAATTAAAATGGTATAATAGCTGAAAGGAAGGCATTGATAATTATGTTCAAATCTATAACATTAGAAGAATCTAACACTGCTCTGAGTCCACACATTGTCATCTGTCGGCATTTGCAGCTCTATTGTAAGCTAGATCTAAGTTTTTTCTTCCTGAGCTAACTTCTTTTACAACTTGTGGGTTAGTAGTGATTTTTTTTTCTTTCAGTCACTGTGATACAGTCCTCAATTCTTTTAACAAGATAGACATCTGAAAACAGACAGAATGAAATAACATACAGTTTTAATGAAATATTTTGTGACATATTTTTGCAAGCTTAGAGAGTCCATAGATTTGCCACGATCCATCCTGTGCTCCTTTCTGCTGTAAAACAGTCAGGAAAGTAACTTTCATCTATACACATATCACGGAGTTTGTGAAAATATTGTCCCCATTCACCATTTTAATCACAGCAATTAAAGAGAAACTGCACAAAGAATCTAGAGAACTGTAACAGGCGTTATCGGTGACCAAGCAGGACTGGATCCAGCAATGAATTTACGCGCAGGCTTAAGAGCTTTGTTTGGATCAGGGATCTGATCCCCTGATCAGGGATCAGGGTCTGACCAAAAAACAAACGAAGTCAATACGAAAGCTATTATTGATGTCACTGGGCATTGGATCATGCCCTTAATGAACTAAGTAGAGGCTGCAGCACTGCATTCTAAGGGCCTAATCCAATATCTATTAAACTTTACTCAAATTGGGCACTAGATTTAGATATTATTTAATGAGGTATACTGAGATTTTCAGAAACATTTTAAGTGATGCTTGTCAAAAAGAATGTTAATTTAAAACTGGAGTCAAATAACTGTATGAGCTTCTGCCTACCTGGCTCAGATGATAACAACTGTGAGTACACTGTAGTACAGTCTAGCACAGAGTAATAACCCCAGTACAAGACTGTCAGAGATCCTGAGTTATTACCAGGCTGGTAGTTATTCACCTCTACCTGTTCAGTTCTATTACTTCATTCTAACTCTGTATTAGAGTAAAGCCACAGTTAGCATAGGCAAAACATGTGCACCAGCTTCCCCTTTCAATCACTTATTCAATTTTACATGAAGGTGTAACCTATATAATTAAGACTCAGTAATTCCATCAACAATCAAACAGCTCAAAAAATACCCAGAGAAAGGAATTAAGTCTTTTGATCCCATAGAAAGTTGCCATTTGAAGTCATTTGAAGTCTTTTTTGTCAAGAATAATATCTGATTCATCCTTTTGCATCTTCTTAAGGTACTTCTTTCAGTCCAAATTTCAGAAGACAGACTGCCCCAAACTGCAGTTTGAGTCTGTCTAATAACCAAAGATGCATTTTCTTTGTTACAGTTACCATGTCCATGGTATAGTGAAGGAAATATATGTCATTTAAAAACATGTACTTGGAATCTAGTCAATAATAATAATAACTAAATAGGCTACAGACATTTCAGAAGTGACCATAACAACTCAATTCCAGCTTTTACCTTCTGTATTCTTACTCTTCAGTCTCATTGTTTGATTCCATTTCTTTATTTCAGTTGTGAAGACATGAAAGACTCAAACAAATGATTAAGGAAGCTGCTTATACATTAAAAAAGAATACATAATATCCTGATAAAAACACATGCACATACAGGCAGAGTAAACAAGTTTTAATCTAAATAATAGTAAATTTATTTGCTATTACTATAAATAAGCACATTTATTCCAAGTAGAACAATAATAAGTGAATGCCCTATAACACCTTAAGTGAACAGCAATCATTTTTCATATCTGAAGTGAATTGTCCATTTCAATAAACATTTACATGTTTTGGGCTTTCATTTCTCAAAATGCAGTGTTCTTTCCATTATAAGAAGCTAATTAAGTGTTAAGCTTGCTTGTAGAAGTACTAAACAGAAGTGTATGATGGAATCATTGTGTTTCTTCTTCTTAAATAGATACTTCAGAAGTTTCTCCAAATTTAGAGGCAATTAATTTCCTATAGATGGCTTGAACTATGGAACAAAAAAAAATAAGGATGCTCAAAAAACTTTATAGAAATTATTCATGTATGTTAAATCCTACTGGACTAACCCATAAGGGTTCAATTAGTTAAGATCATTATTTAGAGCGTGAATTTGCATATGCAGATTGGGTAATTGTGCATGTATCTGACAGTATCATCTCTTTAAGCAACAAGTAATTTAGATGGCCTAAGGGTATAATCCTCAGATTAATGTTCCCGATATAGATATAAATAGAGATATACCTTCAGAAGACTGTTTGTCCCCAGGGATGGGAGAAGGACTACAGAACACATCAAGTTTCCACATCTAGGACACAGATAAGCCAAGTTAGATATCGTGTCACAGCTATTAGCATTCAAGCACTGTTCAATCATGTATTTGTTTATAAGCCATCTGTGACTTTAGATTTATGCTGAGAATGTTATTTGTAAAATTAATAAAGATTAGAACCATAAGTCTAATGTTCAAGCTTCCCAAAGGAAGGTTTATGCTGCATAGAATCATAGAATCAATCATAGAATTATAGAATCATAGAACAGTTTGAGTTTGAAGAGACCTTTAAAGGTTATCTAGTCCAACTCGCCTGCAATGGGTAGGGACATGAACTAAATCAAGTTGCTCAGAATCCCGTCTGGCCTGACATTGAATGTTTGCAGGGATGGGTCATCTAACACCTCTCTGGGCAACCTGGGCCAGGGTTTCATCGCTTTCAGTGTAAAAAATGGCTTCCTTATATCTATTCTAAGCCTACCTTCTTTCAGTTTAAAACCATTACCCCTTGTCCTATCAAAGGGGTAGGGTATTGATCTTTACAACTCATCAGTCCCCACGTAGCCTTGCAGCTACATTTTAAGTGCTTTGTGACTCGCTTGTCCATCTATAAGATAGCTCTCAGTAACAGTAGTGAATGCTATGATGAGATTTCTTTTTTTGTGAAGAAAAATGAAAATGCATAGCTACACGAAAGAAAATGGTTCCCTTAAAAAACAGCAATAAAACATGCATACAGAAAGAAAAGGGCACGCAAGCCTTCATTGTGCTGCTTAGAAATGTGAGTTTTAGTATGTATTTTTGTTTCCCAGAAGCTAAGTTTTGCTGGTTTTCCTCCTCCTGTGAAGCCAATGTGCATAAATTTCACTGTCAAGCCTTCCCCCTTCTCTGAATTTCTGTGCTACCTTGGACAACTCCCATAATCTTTTTCTGCCTCAATATTCTCATCCACAAAAAAGAAAAAGGGGTACCACTGATATCTGTATAAAAGAGTTTTAGCTCTATAGCCAAATGTTCCTTTGGGATGGAAGCATTAACTATTATTAATGAATAACAATTTTTTTTCAATCATTTAAAAAAACTAAAGAAAACAAAATCCAACAACAACAAAAAAACCCACCACATCCTACTGGAAGACCTTACTCACTATGACAACTTTTCTTGATGTTGTTGAAATAGGAGAGCTAATTTAATCATATCTTTGCCATCTTCCATAAACCAGAGGAATTGCATTTCCCTGTGGACACAGACTTAAAGAAACACAACAAAGCAGCAAAGTTTAAATAGAATTTAGTATAGATTTTTTTCTTGTCTAAACATAAAAGGTCCTCTGTATCCAGCTCCTCAAAAAAGAAAATAAAAAAGGAAAAGCTGTTGCTATTATTTTTGGAAGTCTGCTAGCACACAGCACCGTGATGGCAGCACTGTCTTTCAGTCACCTGTGCTTCTTTCCCCATTCCAAACTCTACCTGGGGAACTTACTTTTATCTGGGAACGAGATCCTGTTTTGCCTGGATTACCTGCTGAAAGCTGGGTAACCAAGTCTTGGACAACAGGAGTATTATTTACTTGATATGGTAAAGAGAGACAGACCTAACAAATACTTCTTATAATTATTCTGATATACATTATGAAGACAATGAAAAGAAATAGTGCACTTTCAGTTCACCTTAAATTTAGCTTAGAGTAGGAGGTAGTACTTGCCAAAATGACAACAAATGGGGTTCATCACTGAAAAATTAATTTAATAAAGGTTAAGGATAAATATATAAAATGAGCATTATTTTATATTACCTGGAACACATAAAACTTGCTATCCAATTTTTCTCTTAGTATGTTTCAGCTGAATATTACACCAATATCAATGACAGAAAATTCTTCATAATTCTGTGTATTTCTAACAGATGTCCTACCTTTATCTACTGAAATCAAACCTTTATTATATTTTTATAGGTGACATTAACCTGAAATCAATGTTTTGGGAGTTTACCTTTGAGGTCATAGTAGTGGGAATTATTTCCCCTAATTTACAGTGTCTAAAAGCTGAATTCTGAACAAGGATCATTTTCTAGCTTGTCACTGTGGTTAATGGAGAGAGGTGGAAATGGGTCACCTCTCTTAGGCACTTTTTTAGGATAAATCACCCCCTGGAGGTATCTAACTCCCTTCATTGATTACAGAAAGTCTTGACATCTAGCTTAGACAGGAGGCTAAAATTTTAGGCAACCAGTGTTGGGGTAGATGACTCCTACATTTAGCTCTAAGTGAAATATCAGGAATCGGGTTTTAATGCCTAGATTTTTAAAGCTATTTCAGCCTAAGCATCATAAGATGCAATTCATTTAAATAGCTAAGATCCATTTTCGGAAGTAGCTTAAACACTTATATAGCTATTAACATGCATAAAGAGACAAATAGACATCAAATGAGTATTCCAACTGTTCACATATGCCTAATTCCCATCAAAATCAATGCATAGATGATTTTGAAAAGCTCACTGGGCACATATCTATCTAAATACCTGAATACTCTGAAGAATCTAATCCTTGGTCTTTCACCAGGTAAAGAGGAACTGAAGTGAGGCTTACTAACACCTTTTCACCTGGTCAGAAATTTGTCTCTTATTTGCACAGCTCAAAACCTTTTATCTTTACATGCAATGGAAAGGTAATTTGCTACACACTTGTTCCTGAAATAACATCTCTGTGTATGCAAACAGAAATGGATCTATTCTTTTTCTCTCTACTCTTAAATATTATTTCACATTGCTAACTGGCTTCTATTCTGCTAAACAATGTTATTTCTATTATTATTTTTTTCCTTTTGCAGCACTAGTCCAAACCCTTCTCCCTTTTCTCTCCAGTATATAGCGATTCTCCAGCTGCTTTTCAGCCTACGCTACAGCTTTGAGTTGTGGATTGTTCTTTTATCACCATGCCTCATATATCCTCTTACATTACTCTTCTCATCTCACTCAGCTTTGCAACACCTCCCAATTTAGTTGCATCCATTAATTTAATAACTGTGCTATTGACTCTCATTTACAGATCATTAGTGAAGATAAAGCTGGACGCAGCACTAGTCCTTAAGGCACGTCATTAGAGTCTTTCCCACAACTCAATACACCACTATTTATCACCACCTTTAATTTAAAGTCCTGTAGCAACTTCTTATTCTGTGTGAATATATCCATAGGCATCTGAATTCAAATGAATTACAATCCTCAGACTTTGTGAAATGCATCCATTGTGCAAAATCCAGCTGTAGGATACCACAAACCCAACAGAATCTGTTGTGATTCACAAGAACTGTATTGTCAGATGCTGATAAGCATCCTCCAGCCCACAGATGTGAAGATTCATGGCTTCACAGATTCACAGATTCAACAGAGTTGGAAGGGACCTCTAGAGATCATCTAGCCCAACTCCCCTGCTAAAGCGGGATTGCCGGGTCTTGAAAATCTCCGGAGGAGACTCCACACCCTCCCTGGGCAGCCTGTTCCAGGGCTCTGTCACCCTGAACATAAAGAGGTTTTTCATCTTACTTGAATGGAACTTCCGATGTTCCAGCTTGTGCCTGTTGCCCCTCGTCCTATCGCTGGAAACCACTGAAAAGAGTCCAACTCCATCATCCTTCAACCCACCCTTTAGATACTTGTAAACGTAGATAAGGTCTCCCTTCAACCTTCTCTTCTCCAGGCTAAAAAGCCCAGCTCTCTGAACCCTTTCTCATAAGGGAGATGCTCCAATCCCTTAATCATCTTTGTTGCCTACATTGGACTCTCTCCAGTAGTTCTCTGTTTCTCTTGAACTGGGGAGCCCAGAATTGGATGCAGTGTTCCAGTTGTGGCCTCAACATCACATCCAGATCCAGCAACTTTCGATCCATGCTGACATATATGATTCAATATGCAGTACTCTGACAAGTCTGTGAAGATCATGTTTTACATATGACATGGTAACATCAGCTAATGCTTTATCGACAATTCCTCTGTTGATGTTAGACTGGCTACTCTCTCCTACTTTTTATTCATAAAGGCTTCATTTTTCTGGTTCTTATTGCCTTCCTCTAGTAAAAGAATCAAAAAAAATATTGAGAAGCTGAACAGAAATGTAAAATTCCAATCATTTTTCCACCAAATATTGTAATATTTTTTATATTATCATGTTATTGCCAGTGTAACCTTTCAGTGCTGCTTCCTCTATAAGTTTCATAGTAAAATGCTGTATACTCTTAGTACTGCTCATCACCCCTGGAAAGTCATTTTTCCTTTGTATCAAATTTCCTTATGAGAAAAATTATGGGGATTAAAATGTTCCTTCAGTCAAGGCATCTAACTGTAATGAAAAACGTAAAAGTGGATTGAAAGCTAGCCCCTGTTCGTCACATGTGAACCTGGGAAAGACCCATATGTTTCATGGATTCAGTTGAAATTATGAAAACATACTATAAATCCGACAAAAATATTTTTTTTTTCTTTATACTCACTTATCTTGCCTATTTTATCCTTTAGTCTGACTTCCATTACGAGATAATCTGAACCTATATAATAAGAAAATAGGAAAAAAAGAATATCTGTACTCCCAACATTATTTTGAGACATGAATAGGATTATCCCCATTTTACAGTTGGAATACTGAAGAATTAAGAGATGAAATAACTCGGAAAATGTTGAAGAAGTTAGTGATATTAGTTAAACAAGGAAACTGGATTTTTTGAGTTTCAGCTTAGTTTCTCAACAGCTGGGTCATTTTTCCTTTTATGGTTGATGAGTGATTATTAAAGCTGTTGAATGTGTTTGGCTTTGAAACTTAATTCCCTTAAGATTCTGGTGAGAACTGAGTTTTCATATCTCAGCAGTCAACCTTGGTAATCCCTTCCTCCATATTCCTGGGTGTAACTTGACACTTGTTTCAGTATCACCTGTAGCATAGTACCAGATAAATTACTCTTTCACTTTATGCTGTAGTCAGGCAATAGAGTTTTCTTTTGATACTGTGAAAACCATAATGGTCACATTTATCCTTCCTCCTTTCTGAAATAAGAGAGGGAAAATGGTAGTAAAACTCATCCATCACTCAGTAGATGAGAAAATGTTAGAGTATAGTACTCTGCTGAATCATTTCCTTACTAGACTCTTGCTACCTAAAGGCATTAGTGCAGGATATCCCAACTGAATTAGCATGAAGTTCCTACCTACTTCCCACATGGTATTACAGCAGCAAGCAGCAGGGAAGAAGTGAGAATAAATTAGGAAGGTATGGTTTGAGTATTTTCAATCTGAAAAGCAAGACAGTCCACACAAAGGAAATCAGCTGGTCAATCAGTGCCATTCTTTACCCACAGAAGAAATTAATATGTTAAACTCTATTAACCTGATTGCTTAGCTCTTTAGGAAATCTTACAGAATTTTATTTTACATTATTTTTTTTCTGTGTGGAAGACCAGAACATTGACAAATCTAACAGTGCTCCTGTTCTTTCCAGCAACGAGAAGGATTCTCCTTTAAAAACTGACCCTTTTTTTTTTTGGTGCAACATTCGTTGTGGATAGTAATTAAATTATTGAGTAAATTAGCAGAAAAAATAAAGCAAATAGAATTGTTCTGTGGTTAAAATATACAGGTTAAATACTTTTATTCAAATGATAACACGCTACCTCAGATATTTTGACGGGTGACTTATATCACCGTTCCTCCTCAGACCTGTGGGTCTGTGAATGGACTACAGCTCCCACAATATAAAAAGTAATGTACCAATTTAACTGACAAAGTAAGGAGACACAACATGCTGTATGTTGTCTGAGTCCCATTCATGATGAAAAGGGAAGACAACCCCCTCTGAGCCTTCAGGATCATTCCCATGATTGCAACTGATAAGAAGGGCTCCTACCACTTCCTGTAACTCTTCAAATTCAGCTCACAACAAAGTTTTCCCCTCTTCCTGCTAAAGAACTATTTCATCCTGACAGATGCCAACTACATGGGAGGTTTCAATTAAACTTCAGGTATCGGTGTCAATGAATGACAAATGAGGGAATCCAACCCATGTTTGAATTCTTTTAATAGTACAGCTTCCCTCCACCTCCCATTTTCTTTAACTGATACAGTCTTTTCAGCCTTTACTCATTTTAATTGTGCATGATATATTTCCTTGTTTCATCAGCTCCATCTATCAGAGAAAAATGAGAGTTATGAAAAGGAATCTGAAGACTGCCAAATACTGACTTTTTTATTAATTTTTTCTGTGTATATGATTAATTTCTTCCTAGAACACTGGACTGACAGCTACATGCACTCTGACTCATGTTTAAAATAATGAAATGATGGCAGTATTTAAAACAGTATATACACTTATTATAAACCTCCTTTCCTTCATAAAGATTACATATTGAATGGTGAAATGGTTAGACCTATAGACCTTTTATACTTGGCAAACCTTAATTATTCTGTTCTTTTACAAAGATACTGGTATTTAAGGCATATTATTTTAGAATAAAGGTTTCACTTTCCCTAAGCATTAAGGTTTGTGGTGGCTTTTTTTTAAAAAAAAAAAAGCAAAGAAAAGAAGAAAAACATTTAACTTTGACATTTCATTTATAGGCATTTTAATTATCTGGATGGTTTCCTTTAAATGCTAGATGTAGGCAGTGAAAATTTGTACTTACAGAAGGAGAAACTGCTTCCAGGAGTTCCTAATTTTCATGTGTTATGAATTTTAATATCTTATGTGGGTCAGGTTTTCACAGGTTTAGAAAAGGAATACATTGACCTTATACTATTGTACAGTTGTAATAATATTTTTAGTCTCTATTGGTTATTTGCAGGCAAGAGCTCTAGTTTGTTTATCCTTCTTTTTCCCTCTACCTCCATTCCACAGTAGCAGAAAAAGCCCCAAGGCTTCAGAGAACAGGCTATTCTTTTTCTTTTTCTTCTCCCCCACCCTCCTAACTTTTTAAAAGACAAATCCAAGGAGCTATGAAATCCACTAGTCCATGGGGTCAGGAAGTTTTCACCCACTCCTGTCAGATTGGACTGCTATCTTTGAGATAATGAATCCCTGAACTCCCCTTTTGCAGTATCTCCCATTAATGAAGTTGAATTTTTATATAACCTTTTTTCCCATCTCACATCATTCTCCCCCCGCCTCTCCTTCCCTCCCTCCCCCCCAATTTCTTTCTGCTTCTTACATTGTTAGGGGTATAGACTACTACTGACCCTGCAGCGAGGATTTGGAAATAATTTTATTCACTCTGAATTTGGTGTTATTTTTATTTCTTGCTCACCCTTGCCAACATTTTTTACCTTTCTGTTTGGTTGAAAAGTATAAACAGCAGGATCAGCTCTAGGAAATATAACCAGAACACTGCAATATCTGAAGTCACATCACCTCAAAACATGGAAACGTGATTCTTCTGTAAGTTATAACAATGTCCTTCCTTGAGGCTCAGACATGAAAAAAAAAAGCGTTCTGAGCTTAATGCTGGTTTGAGTTACCTCAGTGTCAGTATGGTGCTTTTTTCTTGAAGAAGGAGCTATAATCACTCTGGCAAACAGTTATACCTAAAACTCATTATCAAGTATGTAACCACAGGCAAGTGGGGCTTTTTTTCTTTTATTTTTACATCACTAAATCAAAAGGGAATGGGACACAATGCATTTATTTTTGGAAAAGGCTGGTCAGAAAAGGTTGGTTTTGTAAGAAAACCATGAGAACAAGACTTCAGGATTGGTGGGTGGTTGCTCTGTCTAAAATTTTCCATGCAAGTTTCCATCTCAGAGTACTAAAATGGAGACTCTAAATAGGGGTTTGCTGAGATAGGGAAATTGTCCTTCCTATGATTTGCCTACCCAACGTTTTATAATTTCAGCCCTTCGGAGCAGTAAACTCTTTATCAAATCTTGCATGGTGGGACATTGAGCCCATCTGCTACTTGGAAACTCATACGTTATAATACATTTCAGTCTATCTGCCTTTGGTGAAGATCCACGAGCACATGTTACATTTGCTACTAGTTTATGACATTTTTGGTGCTTGTGATCCTAGCTCACATAACAAATTTGTTAATTAATTTAGCATTTTTTTGGACAGCTTTGGATTTTGCTTTCAATTTACATTTTCTGCAGGATACTCTGCTTCACTTTTGGTGCATGACTAATCCTTTCGACTGCAGTGACTATACTCACATTTTTAATATTATAAGTAAGAGCTGAATTTCTTTACAAATGAGAAACATGCATCCCTGAACTGAACAAACATCAGTTCTTCACACACTAGCCAATTTACAGTTTTAAAGATTTCAGGAAAATATGGTTTCAAGTTTGATGAAGTAAAACACAAAGATTAAATTTGGAAACAAATCTGTTCTGCCATATTTTTTCCCCTGTTCACTAAAGGTTGATGACTGCTTTTTTTGCTTGCTTTTATTTTACCATTCTCATTACATAAATTCCATACAACACAGATGCCAAAAAAAAAAAAAAAGGGGATGGGACCAAGTTTTGTAGTTAAACCTCAATAAGTTTCACAGAAGTGAACTGCTTTATACCAACTTTGAGTCAGATATGGTGCACAGAGCAAATAATAGGTGAGAGTTGAACAGAAAGATGAGCATTGAACTAAATGAAGCTAAGTATTTAATGAGCAGAGAGCTAATGAGTTTGTGAGTTAGCAATCTAATGAGCTGAGGTTCTCTGCTGCAATCAGGTAATATGTAGTTTCCAGGTTGTGGCTTATCTTTAGCTACCTATTTCTAACTTTAGCTCTACTTTTCCCAAAATGTGTTACTTCAAAATAACTTGTAGTTACCCATGTGAAAACTAGTATAAGAATCTTTCCCATATCCATCCACCATAACTGAGAACATTGGGAACAACTTGGGTAGAGAACAGTTTAACCAAAAAATAAAGTAAAATTTATTTAGCTTTCTTATCCTGCAATTCTCATGACATAGTAGCAGTACAATAAGTAGTAACAGAAGTTAAACAGCATCTTTATCCAAATTGCAATGAGCCCCCAGAAAATCAGTAGACATCCCCCTGTGAAGTAAATTATTTGGCATGCTGTGCAGTTTCATAACAACCTTTTACTTTCCTCATCCCCATAGAACTTTGTGATATGAAACAGAAGATGACCACACAGTTGAAAGAGTTTTAAAGCAAAATGTTAATCTTGTTTGTGTTTGTGTCCTAAAAAAAAAAAAAAAAAAAAAGAGAGAAAAGATAAATGGACAAATAGATTAACTATCCATTCTTTTCCAGTGTCAGGTCATATGAAATTGTCCTTTCAGATAAGCTAGTACCCTTCTTTTTCTTTTTCTTTCTTTTTTTTTTTTTTTTAATTTTTATTATTTATTTACATTTTAAGAGAGGTTTTCAACATTAAAAAAATGCCATAAGAATGTGTGAAAAATACCATATGAATATATGTTTCTACCTATGTTTCTCCAGTTGACCTGATGTGCCTTCCTTTAATATTTCCTGGGCTATTTCTGATCAGGTTAAGCAGAAATCTAGGAGATCTCTGAGGCTGCTGTGAAAAGTGTGTACATAAAATAAACACAACATACTAACAATAACGACTCTAATAAGCTCAATTTTTATCACAAGGGTAATGAATGCCTTAGCAGAGGGGAATAAAAATGTGGAGTTCTCACCTTACAAAAAATCAAAAAATTAGATGTGATATGCAGAGCTGTAATGAAAAAAAAAAATGCATTATTCATTCTCATAGAATCATAGGGGTTGGAAGGGACCTCTGGAGATCAGCTAGTCCAACCCCCCACCAGAGCGGGTCTACCTAGAGCAGGTTGCACAGGAACTTGTCCAGGTGGGTTTTGAATGACTCCAGAGAAAGAGAGTCCACCACCTCTCTGGGCAGCCTGTTCCAGTGCTCCACCACTCTCACAGTAAAGAAGTTCCTCCTCGTGTTTAGGTGGAACTTCTTATACTCAAGCTTGTGCCCATTTTCTGTTGTCCTGTCACTGGGCACCAGTGAGAGAAGACCAGCCCCGTCCTCCTGACACCCTCCCTTTAAGTATTTGTACACATTAATTAGATTTCCCCTAAGCCTTCTCTTCTCAAGACTGAAAAGACCCAAGTACCTCAGCCTCTCCTCGTAGGAGACATGCTCCAGGCCCTTAATCATCTTTGCAGACCTTTGCTGTACCTTCTCCAGCAGTTGCCTGTCCTTCTTGAACTGGGGAGCCCAGAACTGGACACAGTACTCCAGATGGGGCCTCACCAGGGCAGAGTAGAGGGGCAGGATGACCTCCCTTGACCTGCTGGCCACACTTTTCTTGATGCACCCCGGGATGCCATTGGCCTTCTTGACCACAAGGACACATTCCTGGCTCATAGTCATCCTGTTGTCCAAAAGAATTGATCTTGATAGTCCTGTAAAAGTCGGGCCTCTGGTCATAGTTTGTCCCCACTGAAGTCCACAGAGAAAGTCTGTTACCTCAAAAGGCATCTCAAACCTTGTAAAGATAAATCTCTAAACTAGGTGAGATGATTAACACTCTGGAGATACCCATCTCTGCCTTTTGAAGGTTGTCTAGGCTTCTAGAAAGAGCCAAAGCGATAAGTTTAAAGTGAAGGTTTAACTTTCAGACAGCTGAAGCTGGATGAAATGCTAAAGGACAATAGGCCTCCAACTCAGGAAGCTGAGCAGCCTCCCTAACAAGGCAGGTGCCTCTGGGGTACAAGCATCTCTGTATGTCATTTAGCAGTCAACAAAGTGAACTGAGCATGAAAGCAGCAGTGGAGATGAGCAGAGCTCTCAAAAACAAGATTTATGAGGAAAGAGTAAAATAACTGGAGAAATTTGTGTTCAAGAAGTGAGGGATGCATGGGACAGTGCTGCATGCAGAATAATCAACTTGGTTCTGAGTTCAAAGTGGAAACTGCAAGTTGTGGCAGACTTAAGACAAGAAAAACTTTTGAAGAGCGGGGATTTAAAGCACTAGAGAAGTGGTCTGGGGATGCTAAAAAAGTGACTGAAACTTGAGGATCCTGAAGATGTAACTGATCCCACTTTGTGGCAGGGAAATTTGCTAGGTGTTTTCTCAGGATCATTTATTGCCTTGCTGTCCATGATTCTGAGAGGACAACATCAGCACACATACTTTAAATGTGAACAGTGCTAAACTGCTGCTGATTTTAAAGGTAGAATCAAACCCTGTTTCATAGTTTCTTAAACATGGTACAAGGCAACCCACATACTTTATAACCTGCTTGGTTTTTATTACAATTTTATAAGTGGAACAACAGTGGTTGTGTAAGCTGAAAAAAAAAAAAAAAAGAGAGAGCAAAAAATTATATGATATCCAGGATATGAGATATTCACTGAGATGTCCCTGTCCTTAATGAGAAATCACAAGAAAGATTACTGCAACCTCTTGCCTATACGCTCTGACTTATCAGTTGGTCTGGGAGTTTAGGCTCCTGTGATATTGAATGAAGATTATAAGCCAGATGGGCCACAAATTCTGTCAAGCCTTCTTGGCAGCTGGTCTCATTACAAAAGCCAGCCAGCCTTTTCCAAAAATAAGAATGTGAAGCAAATTGGGCTTATAGACCCTTATAATGCAATTGCACGCAGAGATGGGGACCTGAGCGGGTAGGCAGAAATATTATTGATGGCTGCTGAAAACAGGGAATAAGATGTTATTAAGCCAAGTCAGAGATAGATATCGATAGCTAATATAAAGCCTTTATTGGTTTACAGGCTCCAGGAAAGAGGGTTCAGAGCTTTGACCCTTTGCTTTGCTTTTAATTTCACTGGAGATGCAGGGTTTATGAATAAAACATATCTTCCCTCATGATTCTGATATTAGTCACTACTTTCTGTGTCCCTCATTCTCTCAGAGCGAGCAACATGCACTAACTACATAAACTTTGAAAGCTCTGTTTTACAGAGATGGGGATGGATGAAAACTGACAAAGAGGGAGTGGTTTGGAAGGAAAGAAAGAAGAGGAAAGACAAGAAAAAAAGCAACCTTCCAACTCTAAAAATTCAGTGAAATTCAATGAAAGTGAATGATAGACTAGAAGCAAGAGAAATAGGATAAAAAGAGGGTAATACAAAGGAAGTTCTAGGAGACGCAACAAGATAAGAACGAATGAAAGAAAATAGCCGGAAGAATTCAGATTGCCTTCCTCCTGCAACAAGTTTTGATGGCAGAGTTGCTCTGCTCCTGCTTTCCATCTGGTACTATAGATGTATAGAATGTATAGAAAACACAAGATTCCCTGCAACAAGTATGGGGAATTCATAAAGCGATGTCACACACACCTTTGACTTTACGTCCTATTTACCTCAGTGTATTTATAAGCACATATACAATTATGAATAATGATAGCTAAAGGGGTTTGGATCCTTCATAGATCTTTTCACTGTCCTGAAAAACATACAAAACATCCGTAGAGTAAAAAATCTTTCATAACGATAGCAAGGATTGGGAAAGATGATACATGCAAGAGAGCTAATAAAAATAATTTATGATAACCTTTTCAAAGCATTAACAGCCCAAGTAAGTGGGTATGTCTCAACTGGACTGGGTCATGCAGCAGAACACACCCCAAGACCCTGCACTAAGAGAGCTAATAAAAATAATTTATGATAACCTTTTCAAAGCATTAACAGCCCAAGTAAGTGGGTATGTCTCAACTGGACTGGGGCATGCAGCAGCCACAGTACATCTGCATGAGATCTGGTTGTAACATATCGTCAGTGACACTAGATTTGTTCATACAGGGTTTTGTTGTGTGTTGGGATTTTTGTGTTCGTAGTTTTTGTTTTGTTTTTGGTTTTGGTTTTTTTTTCCTTTGGAAACATACACATGATAACGGCCTAGTTTCTGTTGATGAAGTTTTAGACTGTGACTGCATTGATGCCTTGGACTCAAAAATTCAAAAGGTTCCCCAATATAGATACAAAGAGTGTAGCTTCAGTTCCCATGTCTCATCTAGTTTCACCCAGGACAGGCCTACTTAGATGTATGAAAACAGAATTAATCTCCTTTTCTCCCAGTTAAGCTGTCCAGAACATCTATGTGGTTTCCATCGAGTCATAATAACATGGCAGTACATTTGAACTAGTAAATCCTCCTCTAAATATAATGAGTAAGGAAGGGTACGAAGCTGAGATATTGTTCAGAATCAACAGAAGACCTCCAAAAAAAGCAATTAATTGATGAGACCAGATTTGGATAAAATGCTGATGGTGGATATAACTGAAGAGTTTATCAGAAATGAAATAGAACTTCTGAAATTCAGATTTTGTGGTCATACAAAATCTGTATGAAATAATTATTTAACACAAAATGAATAAATTGAGCCAGTCTAAACACTCTCTAGCACAGAATCATCTATGACTTTCACAACTGTGAAGCTAATGATGTTCTTTTAGGTATGGGCAAATACTTCAGTGAGCACTCAACTCTAATCAAAAGACGATGGAGTTGAGAGGACTAGAGACAATGGAAATTTTCAACTGTTTGACAAATAGCACAGAGAATAACTACATTAATTAAGAAGGTATTAATGACCTTCTTAGAGATATTGCAGTGATTTAGTAATGGAAGAAATAACTTGGAACACTTATGGGAGATAACACAAGTTATGCAGGGTTTTGGCGTTGTTTTGGGTGGATGGTTGCAAAATAAGACATCCACAATTCCCTTCGAACCTGAAGTATTGAATATTTTTTTGACTCCATGATCTTCCAACACCATTGTCACATTTATGTCCTACGTTGTGGAGAAGTAAGGAAGAACCACTTCAGGCTTTAGGGTGCTTATTTGCAAAGTGCGCAGGATAAAAGCAACTGTGTCATTCAGCCACTGCTTCACAAATGAAAATAATAGCTGAAATGTATGCCAAATTGACTAAACTAATCAGCCACCCTTTTGATGGGCTATTATGCAATCACTACACTTTCTTCCAGAACATTTATGAAATCACAGATGATGCCATCCAGTTTTTATAAGTATTTGTTCAGAAAATAGACTTTAATTCCACCACCTCTCTCCCGCCCTTTCTAGTGTGATATAATTAATAATGAGCCTCAATGTTGTTTTGCTTTTCACAGCTTTAAAGTCAGAACTGAGGCTGCTCTTCCATCTTCTGTTCACTCCATAAATTTTATATAGAGAGAGCTCAGGTATAAAAATACTGACCTGACGTTCAGGTTTTACTCCTTTGTTCTTTAGTCTTCCCATTTCTGTGAAATAGGGATGATAACGCATTACTTTTTTCCTTTTTGGGGGTTTTCTATTGTATGTGTCCTTCAGAACAAGCTATGACACTTCCTAAGGAAAGGAAATAATTCCTTATCCAAACAGACTAACTGATGTTTGGGTTGCATCCATTTTCACCCTGCTATGAAACAATAGGTGGTGAGACATCAGAACAGTTTTCCCAGAGAAGTTGTGGCTGCCCCATGATTGGAATTGTTCAAGGTCTGGCAGGATGGAGTTTTGAGCAACTTGGTTCAGTGAAACATGTCCCTGGACAAGTCAGGGGGTTTAGACTACTTAATCCTTAAAGGTCCCTTCCAGCCAAAAACATTTGATGATTTTATGGTTCTACCATAACAATAACAATGCAATGCAAACAACAGTAATAATTAAAATTGAGGAGCCACTGGTGAGTGTTAGATAGCTTTAGTTAAAACAAGGGAGAGTTTATCAGTTTTAACCTTAGACTGTGTATAACACTCTTGGTGTTCTGGTCGTTATAAAATAATAGATAAAAGATGTTAAGAGACTATTTGTACGTATCTCCATGAAAAATACACAGTCCTTTGTGGATAGTGTATAATAAAGGCTTTCTACATGTTATTGATGACCTGTGGCCATTCATCACACATTTCTAAGTGTATTATTACATACAAGCTATGTAGAGAGTTACTGGCATGACCATGACAATATACAGAGCAGAATTTTCTTGAAAAAGGAAGATTGGTCATATGAGTCATATGAGTGAACCATATCACTCCAAAATCTAATGTTAACTGTGAACATAAGGTGATCTAGATATGAAGTTTTACAGCATTATTGCAAAGTACCCAGTGGCACAACTGGTAAGAAAAGAATTTAGCCTAAGAACAAATTTTGGCATCTGCCCTTTAGTATAAACAAGCAATAAAGGCAGCTGGCAAGACTTGGCCAATAGCATGACCTGGGTTGTGTTTTGTGCTTGTATTCAATTATTTTAAATGAAATGCAAATGCATTACCAAAAAAAAAAAAAAAAAAAAAGGAAAAAAGATTAAGAAATTAGTACCTTCCAGTCCCACAGAAACCCATCTGCTGCCAAGCTTCCCAGCATGTGGCACTGTATACCCTCAGTGCCGATAGTTCTTCTTTTTCCGGCAGCAGCAGTGACTAAATGTTTCACTGCCACAGCTGCTTTTTGGCTCAGCTGCTGCTCGCTGGTTGTACTTCAATTTCTCTTTTCATTTTAGATTTCAGTGGCCCCTTTTCCCATTATACTGAGTAATATATGAGTCTGAATGATGTGTATAATGGGAAACTGATGTTATGTGTGTACTTTATTGACACAACTGACAAGAAAAGCCTTAGCCTACATCTCTAAGTAGTGTAATTTATTGTTCACTATCCCCTACTCACCCACATATAATAGTAAATGAGAGAAAAAGAAAGAAGAATTGTAATATTACTCTTTTCCCAAACACTTACAAACAAACATAAAAACAAACAAAAAAAATCATTAAACCTGTAAAAAAGTGTTTCCTGCCTCTTACACTGCATGTCTACAGAGCAATGCCTAAAATTTTGCCCCCAGACAGGGAGGCAGATGAAGCCCCACTTTTTTCCATTACTTGGAATCATTATCTGTTCAGGAACAAATGTGAGCAGTTTTGTTGGAGTTTTGTTTCTCTGTTCCACAAAAGCTGTATTTGTCCATAGAATATAGTTATAAAATGGAATAAAATTCCATAAAATCCAATAATTGAATGAAATGTAGTGGCAGAGACAATTATGTATGACGTCAAGAAAACCTAGTCACACAGCATCGACTCCCTGCATTCTAGACTACCCATAATGAGTAACTGTAATGGTTTAAGCAAACCATTTTACTTTTAATTTGCAACAGGCTAGAAACATGTACAGGTTCCATTACTGTAGGTCAGCTGGTGAGTGGTGACTTCTGAGATAGACAAATTGTTTGTTCATTATTGTTTGTCCCTACATAACCTATATGAGATGAGAGATCTCACTTTAACAAACATAAGGCTGTGGATTTGTATCTTGTGAGTTGAATTCTATATTTCTACCTTGCAACGGTTCATTAATCACTTCTCAGTTGTGGAGTGTCCAGGATGGCAGCAGTTGTTGTTGGCATGTGGTTACACTGCCTCTTCAATGAATTTGCATAATGAAACAAGTTTTTGGTAGGGTTAAATCAGATCATCAATTGTTGTAGCAGGTAAGATAAAAACTGCATTAATGCAGTGACTTACAAAAATAATCTACATAGCTCTGAGCTTCCAAATTAAGATCATCTCCAAGGTGCAATATAACTATATGCATATACATAAGAAAATCAGAATATTTTTTGACTTTTTTCCTTCCAAGCCATTTTTATTATTTTACATTTCCTTTGGGAATTTAGAAAACTGTTGGATTATGTCGCTTCTGCTTTGTCTTCCTTCTCACCTATGTGCTTTTCCACCTTTATATATGATTATTAGATTCATTGGGTTTACAACCACAAAAGACCTTGTAGATAAGCAATCTGACCTGCATGAGTCACAGCATAGGCTTGTACTGTTCCTATACCTAATCCTAAAACCTGTCATTGAACTACAACACACATTGGTGAAACGCACTTAGTTTTGATAAAGATTTCAAGATTTCAGCAGTGAAGAATCCATTCATTATAAGGGGTGAGTAGAGACACTATACAAAGATGTCTGGGGATTTGCATTTAAAATAGGACTAAAATCTCTTTTTTACAGCTGAAAGATTGAATTTGCTCTCCCGCTTTGGCATAATAACATTCAAACTGAATTTTCTATGTTCTTTGATTAGTAAAAGAGTCCATAGCTTCTGCATAGAAAACAGAAAGAATGTTTCCTTTGTGAAATTATTCTGCTTTCCTCAGGTTTCTTTGGGCTTTTTTTTTTTAAACACAGCTAGTAAGAAGACTGGAATATTTCCCACATTTCCTCAGTTCAGGATGCCCTTTTGAAGTTATTCTATGTTTCCAGAATGAAACTAGGAAAATGTGGTACTAATCCTTCCTCCTCCAGTTCCTTCACACTCACACACTTTTTCACTTTGCTGGAGAATCATTAGAAAAAATACGAATAAATGTTAGGTGTTGAAACAATTACTTCATGAAGTTTTTATTGTCTAAATGATTTAATACTGAGTATTTAAGAGCATAAAAACCTTAATACATAAATTTTAATTAAAAAGATGAGTTTCCAATTTTAGATTAAATATATGTATGTGTGTATATATATAAAATACATGTTGCTCAGGATTCATCTGGACAATCCTTCCAACAGAAACTAAGTTTGAGAATTGAAATATTGAAGTTTTTTCCTTATTTTATATAAATGAGTATGTAATGTCAACAGAGAAATCTAGTTGTTCATGTTCCCAGTGATGCTTACTTTCTAATGAAAGAGATAGATATGGTATGCAAAGATCTCTCCTTGACCATTCTTCACTGGCCTGTTTCCCCAGGACCGCACAGTATCATCATGCAACTTTATTGCATAGGAATTACAATGACACAGGAAACAGACCCTCATGAATCTCATGGATTCAAAATCCTGCCACTTAAGAAATACAAGCCAAAAAAAGGAGAAACATTCCTTATCATAGAGGGCTTCCATTGTCATGAAGAATTATGGGTGTTTCCTCTGCCCTGGCAATGAAAAAAGGCATCAAACAGTCCCTTGGCAATATCACACTCAAATCAAATGAAGACACAAATTTACCATTCTGATCTCTAAGATACTGTCCTGGCTCTGGTGGGGACAGGGTTAATTTTCCCCAGGCTCTATCAGGGACACAGGTATTCCATCCCATGTGAGCCATGCCCAGTCTATAGCTGGGAGTTGCTGGGAGAAGGGGCAGGACGTCGCAGTTTGGGAGAGGCTGGGGTGTCCCAGGTCTGCCACTAAACATTCCCAGATGCCACCCATTAAAGTGGATGAACTGAATGGTAGTACCATAATCGTGTTTGTACATTCCTCTCTCAGTGTTATTGTTCTTGTTTTCCTGTTCCCTGTGTTGTTCTGTTAAACTGCCCTTGCCTCTACCCATGAGTTTTGCCTTTTTCTTCTGATTCTCCCCCATGGTTTTGGGGGGCTAAGAGAGAAGCCTCGTGGTTCTTTGTTGCCATCTGATGCTAAGCTGTGACAGATACTAATACCATTATTTAAAAATCACATACTCTATCATATACTCTTGCTCATATGTTGAGGATAACAACAAATGTTCTGAGTTTAGCAAAACAATTGTACAAACTCTTAGGTGCCTTCCTCTGGAGCTTTACCCGTGTACTCCTGCATCATGGACAGACCATCTTGTCAGCAGGAATAATATAGCAGCCCTCCAATATCTAAAGAGACATGCGGAGGGATTCTTTATCAGGGAGTGTAGTGATAGGATGAGGAGTAATGGTTTTAAACTGAAAGAGGGGAGATTTAGATCAGCTATTAGGAAGAAATTCTTTACTGGAGGGTGGTGGACACTGGAACAAGTTGCCCAGAGAAGCTGTGGGTGCCCCATCCCTGGAGGTGTTCAAGCCCAGGCTGGATGGGGCTTTGAGCAACCTGCTCCAGTGGGAGGTGTCCCTGCCCATGACAGGGGGCTTGGAACTCAACAATCTTCAAGGTCCCTTCCGACTCTAATCATTCTATGATTCTGTGATCAGAAGGGGAGGGAGGATCTGAGGCAGAGGTCTGGAGAGGACAGAAGGTCAGAAATGTTTTGCTGCAGGAGTTTTACCCCACAGCTACAGGCAGAGACATCAATGCACCTTATATGATGCAGGCAGATAAAGGTCAGGGCTCAGGAAAAGAACAGGAAAGAACTGTACCCACATCTGCTGAGACACTGGTGATTCACTGAACTTTAAATAGTGTGGAATCAAATAGCTTGTGACCACATATATGTGGACATGAGGCAGGTATAATCATTTTGCTTAGATAACTTCAATTTTGACATTTCTTATTTTTAAGCAAATTTTGCATTTCAAAATCATTTTTTTAGGTAAGATAAAGATGTATAGATATATACTTTTGGGGTAAAGGATCATTCATAGGATACAAAGGGTTAAAGACATGTAGAAAGATACTGAACATACAGTAGTTTCCATATACATAGTTTTAAGGGAATATATGGTTATAATGAAGCTAAAGCAGATATAAGTGAAACAAAATACACCACAATGACACTCTAGTAATCACAAACCAGTTCCACTAGAGATTTAATAAGGTAACAAGGAGGAGTTTTTCTTATATTTTCATTTCATTCTTAACACTCATGGTTTTCCATTTTCATCTTCTCTCACTCCAACTTTTCCACTCTGCCTACTTATAAGCATTCTTTAAAAGATGTTGTTAGTCTTACTATTAAAAGATAAACACTTCTTAGCATTGAATTATTTGATCCTATTTCATTTTATTTCTCTCAGGTGCCACAAAGAATAAAAAATATTGGTGTGAAATGAAGTTGAAAACATTAGGTATGGTACAGAGAAGAATTTAACCTTGTGACATTGTAACATGACCCATTTCACTTACATGTAAATGCTTCCTAAAAAACTTGCTGCATTGTGTTCATTTAGAAATTCAAAATTATTGAACATATAGTTTTCAGATGTATTTTAATTAATATGTCCTTGAAAACTGAGAAAGCATCTCTCTGCCTGAAAACTCAATAGTTCGTTGCAGTTGGATCCACATAACACCACATCTTCTAGACAGGAAATCAGTGTTCTGTCTGAGGTGTTTTTTTGTTGTGTTTTTTTTTTTCCCTTAACAAGGAAATATCTTAAGTTGCATTATTTAAATACTTTCCTATGAAATTTGAACCAAAATAACTACAAAACAAGCTAACACACGCACACACAATTTGTCATTCTCATGAAATAAAACATTGATTGCTTGAGATCATCTGAAACATCTTACTAAAATCAAAATATATCATTCTGACTTCATTTTTAGTAGATTTTTGCCATTTTAATATGAAAAGTAATTATGACTTTTAAAGTCAGTCTGAGATGGAAATTCAAATTCAAAAATTCTAACAATTCTGAGAATTCTGAAAATGTTAGTTTTATTTATCTTTTTTATTTCCTTTTTAAATGATTTGTCTGAAAACAAAATAGACCTTCAATTTCACTTTCTTTTCATAGTTCACAAGCTCATTCTGCCAAGTTTTGCACTCCAGAAGGTATCGAAGAAGCTCACAGTTGTGATGAATCTGGATGTCTCCTGAGAAGCAGAGCAAGGAGGTCATGAGGGACTAGGAGCTACAGCTCCTAGAGAATGCAACAGTAGATCATGAAATAAGATCAATAAAGTGGGCCCAGATCAAAATAAAACACATCTGCTTATGGCTTGTACCAGTGTATCTTTTTCTGGGTGAAAAATTGGTTGGACGGCCAGGCCCAAAGAGTTGTGGTGAATGGAGTTAAATTCAGTTGGCAGCCGGTCACAAGCGGTGTTCCCCAGGGCTCAATACTGGGGCTGGTTCTGTTTATTCTCTTTATCAATGATCTGGAGGAGGGAGATACACCCTCTAGATGAGGAGAGCGCCCTCAGTAAGTTTGCAGACGACACCAAGTTGGGTGGAAGTGTTGATCTTCTTAAGGGTAGGAAGGCTCTGCAGAAGGATCTAGGCAGACTGGATCAATGGGTAGAGGCCAAAGTTCTGAGGTTCAACAAGGCTAAGTGCTGGGTTCCTGCACTTGGATCACAACAACCAGTGTTACAGGCTTGGAGAACAGTGGCTGGAGAGCTGCCTGGCAGAAAAAGACCTGGGTGTGTTGTTTGACTGCCTGCTGAATATGAGCCAGCGTGTGCTCATGTAGCCAAGAAAGCCAATAGCATCCTGGCAGTACCAGCAGCAATGTTGTGAGCAGGACTAGGGAAGTGATTGTCCCCCTGTACTCGCACTGGTGAGGCTCCAACTTGAATACTGTGTTCAGTTTTGGGCCTCTCACTGCGAGAAAGACATTGAAATTCTGGAGCAAGTCCAGAGAAGGGCGACAAAGCTTGTGAGGGGTTGGGAGCACAAGTCTTATGAGCAATGGCTGAGGGAACTGGGGCTGTTCAGCCTGAAGAAAAGGAGGCTGAGAGGAGACCTTATCACTCTCTATGACCTGAAAGGAGCTTGTAGCAAGGTGTGTGTTGGTCACTTCTACCAAGTAACAGGAGATAGGACAAGCGGAAATGGTCTCAAGTTGTGCCAGGGGAGGTTTAGATTGGATATTAGGACAAATTTCTTCACTGAAAAGATTATCAAGCATTGGAACAGGCTTTCTGGGAAAGTGGTTGAATCACCATCCGTGGAGGTCTTTAGAAGACATGTAGGTGTGGTGTTTTGGGACATGATTTGGAGGTGGTTTTATCAGTGTTAAGTTGATGGTTGGATTCGATGATCTTAAAGGTCTTTTCCAACCTAAATGATTCTTTGATTCTATGATACTGTATAGTTGTAGGTTTTAAACTGGTCAAATTCATTGAAGAGTTAATATTTATGTTTACTGCTCAAACTCACCTAGAGTGTTTTAAGCTAAATTCATGACTTCGAGTAGTCTAAAAGTATGATGCTTTACTGCTTATGATTATGTTCCTGCACCTTTTTTGTCTTTACTATTTTTCTGCTTTGATAATTCGACAAGATAAGCCCAGTTTCACTTCTGACCAGTTAATGCAGAAGTACATGAAAACTATGCTTTGTTTTTCTTCTCTTTTTATCACAACAGTGGTTTCTTTGTCAGGCTAATGGAGACAGATATTTCACAAGTCTCAGTCTCATACCCACATTGTTTCATGATGTGACTACCTTTCTGGTTCATTTCAGATGCCTTTTAAAAGCTTTCACTGGGCTTCATCTTGGGCTTCGAGCTGCTTAGTGTTTAACATACTACATTGCTCTAAATATTTGCAACTAAGTCTCAGAGGATTTCTTGCAGTTATGCCTCTGTGTTTAGGAGGATTTTTCTGTGTTTATTTGCTTTTTTGTTGTTGTTGTTGTGTTTTGTTCTCTTTTGCCAGCAGAAGCCCTTCAGTTCACCGCTTTGTTACTCAGGACAATCTTATGCCCCAGCTCGCAGCCCACATCTCTCATAGTATAGTAATGGTCATCTTCTTTCACAGAAAACAAAACATAAAAAAAGAAAAGAAAACAAAAAGAAAACCTTAAACCACTCAGAAGATCAGCCTACAAGTGGGTGAGAGTGGTGTGGGATTTCTCTTTTTTGTCAGATGAGGTGAATCTGTTAGCTGTCTCTTTGTGGTAAACATTACTGCTATTTTCCTTACTTTCATTCAGGTGTTGAATCTATGGCACACTCATGAATTTCCTGGAATTCAGAGCTAGTTCTGCTACTGCTTCTGACAGTTCTACTACTTCCATATCTATTTTGTGTCCTGGTGAAACAGCTGAGGTCTTTGTCCTGCCACTCATTCTCTTCAAAGGACTTCTTGCCACAGGGACTTTTAAATGGGAGCCTCACCCAGGTGAGAAAATATGACATCATCTTGTGTGAGGTGTCCAATGTTTTTATCGAAGGAAATATATATTGCTACAGAGGTTACCAAGCCCTTTTCTGACATTGCCATAGTGCAGGGAGACCTCTGTGGCAAGCATCTGTGGCACTAGTGGCTACATCTGTCCTCATAAATGAAAAGCACCTGGTTTTCTTCTTGGGCACTGAAAGCAGCAGAATGACCCTGACCTTTATCAGCTTAACTTGCTTATCTTCTGAAACAAAGTAATTGCATGTGAGCTCCTCATTAGAAATCATCTCTGGATTAAGCTAACTCCTTATCCATGTCTGAGAATTGATTCAAAGAGTTCTAGATGGCTTAGGTCAAAAATATGCCACAGGCAGGTCTAACTGTATAATGCTGTAGCTGATCAGGTTCATGTGCCCAGATACATTCCCTGGCACTAGACAAGTTCAATTTATTTGGATAAATATTGCTACAGGATCCTTGATAAAGATATAGATTGACTATTACAATGTGATACTTGAATGCCTCATGCTGCCATATGTCTTTCACCCTAGATGCTTCTGAAGACATTTACCAAGCAAAAATAAAACACTGTCCCTAAAATAGGATTCCCTTTAAGTCCCTGCAAATTCTGTAGATAAATTCGAGAACAGAGTTCAGTCTACTGGAGATGAGGATAAACGTATCACTGCAATGCAGTCACCTTTGACGTAGAGCATGGGCAGCTCCTAAAGAAAAAGAGAAAATGAATCTGTAGCCAGCATTCAGGCCAAACTCTTTTTCCATGGCCTGACTCTGTTTCTGTCTCATTGTATTAATGTCGTCTCAGCTCCAGATAGCGTCAGTGTCAGTTACATTCCCTTCAGTGAGCCACAAAAAGCACCTACAGCATTTTGTGCACTCAACCTGGAGGCAATCTGCTAACACTCAAGTGCTCATTGAATGGAAAATGATGCAACAGTTGGCTAGCTGGAAACATTATACTATGCAATAAACAACCCACTTTTCAGCTGTCTTCTCTCTGACCCATCACAGACAGGCATCCCTCAATGTATCTCATTCATGGGAGACTAGAGGGTTAAAAGTCAGGTAAGATAATAGGGAATAAAAACTGCTGAGGATGAACATAACCAGCTGAATAGGTCTTTCTTAGGTTTTAAAGCACTTGATGTCCTAGAGATCGTGACTCTGCTCAGAGAGAGAACATGACTCTCTTTGTTCTATCCTTTTACTTCACAAATTGCCAACACATTTGGATTGTTTAACATCTTGAGGAGTTTTATTAATGGATTGTAAAGTATATTGCTCTGGGTTTGTTTTTTTAAAAAAAGGAAAATAAAGAAAATAAAAACAAAATTTGCTTAATTTTTCTCTAGATTATTCTTTTATTCTTTTTTATGCACTTGTACAAATCTTCTCACCCATAAAAATCCTCCCTATCCCATTTTTGGGTGTTCCAATTAAAAAGCAGAACAACAACAAGGCCAACAAACCAAACAGCCAACCATGCTTTAATGAAAATATGGTATTTTACATAAAGTTTTTTTTTAAATAGAATATACTCTTTCAATATTGAGAGCATTCCTGTTACTCAGTGAGAATCATGTTAGTCATTGTTCTTGCCATTTTCCTGCAGTGCCACATTCAGCATGAAAAAGACTGAGCTTTGCCACTTTTTTTGTAAGTTACGCCAACCATGCTGTCTTCTGACATGATCTACTTTTGTAGGTATTAATAGTTGTCTTGATGCAGGAAGTTCAGATTTCAAGTACAGTTATGGTTCCTACTACTGAAAAAAAAAAAAAAAAAAAAAAAAAAAAAAAAAAGACCAAAGCTCTAATTATTCTTTAAATCTAAGGGACCAACACAAGCATCAGGAAAATAAATCTGATTGAAACTGAATAAAATGCTAGCAGAAGAATAAATCAATATAGACTCTCTATAAATAAATTAAAAACAAACAACACAAACAACATCTTAATCTTTGGAGTGGAGCAATGTTGAAATTGGGGAGTGGAATACAAATTATTTCTACATCCGCTCAAGAGTTTATAGTTTTATCAGCAGTTCTCTCTGTTGGGATTGCCTGTGTCACCATTGGGCTTAGTTATGGCTCTTCCTACCAGCGACCTTTCAAATATTGATGCTCAAATGCCCATTTACAGCTTATGAGGCTGAAAACAGCCACCTCTGTGAGACCAGAAGGCTTGAACTTGCCACTCTGAGTTTGCAAAAGTAGGCATCTGCCACCTTACCCCTGAAAACACATATACTCATGCTACCTTTTTGCATATAAACAGACATGTAAATCACTGCAAATGATCACAGTGGTCTTACTAAACATGCATATTTTCCCAATTAAGATCTTACAGTACTTACTTGGATTCTCAAGGATGTTATCTTGATTGAAACTGGGGACTTGGAGACTGCTGCAATATGTTGTTCCTACTGAAAAAAAAAAAAAAAAAAAAGGTCACAGCTATTGCAGCAAGTGGCTGAAAAATGAGAGAACACCTAAGGCTACCTAGGAGACCTAAGACAACAAAAGGTATTTTTTTACTTGTGCAGTCCAGTAACTCTGTATCTCGTCATCCTAGCCACGTTCCTTTCAAAGCCGTGGCCTTGCTCAGAAGATATCATACAACAGTTCAGCCCTGTGATCTGAGCTTTGGCAACTTCTCTCTCCATTTTCACACTCTTTTGCATTCAACAGAAATGTGGTTCAAGTCTTTAAGATGATGCTAGGGCTTGCTCAGGTGAGAAGTACAGTGGATTGTACAATGTAGTAAACACTGCTGCTGTTGAGTTTTGCAAATAGTAATCAGATGTTCCTACCCCATATGCTTTGAAAGCACCTGCCCCAGAACAGATGGTTTAATCAGCATCTGATGTGCAGTTTCACTTCTCTGACTGTCATAAAAAAGTGACACAGTGTGGATTTCTCATGTGGAGACAGGCTTTGAAGCTGAAGGCCAGCCTACAATGCAGAGTAACCATGGCATATCAAAGATGCAGAGCTGAAGGCAAGTATTGTCTTAGGAAAGTCAAGTCAGGGTTGCTCTCTGCCAGAAATATGCTGGAGATATGTCTTGAAAGAGACACGTGGCTGAATATTTGAAAAGTGGCCTTCAACCCCACAGAGTGGAGAAAAGTTTTGACCTTGTAAAGTAAACTTCAAGTTTGAATACACTAAGTTTCATGACTTCACTATGGAATTGTCTATGCAGTTCCACACAGTGGAAGTGTGGCATTCCTATAACTGGGAGTTTTTGAGATAAGTGATATTGGCAAAAAGCCATTTTCCATGAAGCAAAAGTGCTAATAAAATCCTATGTCTCTATTAAAGCACTGACAAACTGCTGACAAATAAGGCATTTCAGGACACACACAGTTGAAGACCTCAGACTTTAAGCCTCTCAGAATCACAGAGGGTGACACTGTGACAGCTGCAACTTTCCAGTCTAGGCTCACCTTATCTCATTTTAACACACCCAGATATCTAAGCAGAAAGACTAAAGTGTAGGTCTTTAATTGAAATATTGTATTGTGTTGTATTGTATTCTGATCTATTCCATTCCACCCCATTCCACTCTCCTCCTGTCCTACCTTTTTCAAAAACTGAGAGAACTGCTGGTATCTGAAGGGCTTTCAAATTCTGGATGGACTGCATCTTTCCCTGCAGCTTGGAGATCGCTACAGAAACTAGGGCCACTAGCCTCCCAGCTTGAGTGCTTGAGCTGTGTACCCAAAAATTACGTGGAAATTATCCAGACCTTCATAAAAGGTTATTACATAAGTGCCCCTTCTATGTTAAGTCTTGTACAGTGCGTTGATGTAATTTTTTAATTACTGGTCCAGTAGTTTTCCATGTTATTTAAGTTTAGCATCTGTGCAATGTAAAGATTTAGCTGCTCTATAGTTTAGTATGGGATGTGTCTAAACCATCCACAGCTGGGATCTGCTGACCAAGACCACTTAAAATCATGAGACTAAAGAGCCTGCGAAACTAAGGATGAACGATCAATGAATAATTAACAGCGATGTAAATCACATAAGACAGATCCATATGTTTTGTCATAACATAAACCAGCAGACATACACACTGCCATACAATGGGCATGGGCCTTAAAACAATACTAAATTTGTCACAATATATTGCTGCCAATAGTAAGATTTTGACTACCACAGCAACATATTTTAACTAGTAGACAAGTTCAATGGTACGACTAAACAATAGTCCATTTGTTGCAGAGTTTTGAGACTAAAAATTTAGATGGTGCTAAAATGTTGGATTATACTAAAGTTCTCACATTTTTATTAGATTAAGTGCCATCACAAGGCCATGTACCTTAAATGGTATCTGGATGACTAAAAGAGACAGGAGAAATGTGTCATATGGTCTTTGTGAGATTTACTTGTTACTGGATACTGCGTGACAGTTAAAAAGAAGATAAGTTTTGTTGTATGTAGTTTCTTTTTACAAAGAAAATAAAACGTCAAAAACTATAGTATAAACCCCTTTCATCCTTAAAAATGTAAAACTAATTTACATTGTGTGACTATTCATCATGAACTAAAATGCTATTCTATTGTAAGCTGTGTGAAACAGTGACTAAACTGGCAGAACCATTTGAAAGGAAAAAAAATTAAGTGAATGAGCTAACAGCTCAGGAGAACCTGATTAATAAAGAAACCATAAGTAATACTTTCTCTGCATGTTTTTCGGCCATAGTCTTAAACCCAGTCCTGCTTTGTTAGTAATTTGACCCTATCTACTTTCCCTTGTTATTTATACTCTACTAATAGTTCTCTATCCAAACTATATGCAGTTCGTCTTTGGGGCACATCAATTTCTTCACCCTAAAGGCTGCCCAAATGAAGTGATGGCAGTAGATATCTGCAGTTTGTTCCATTGCCTACAGTGCTATGCTTGGTAAGATAAGTCTGTGTAAATCAGGTTCTCAGAGGTGCTCCACGTGTTGTCCCCATTGCCTTCCTCCTCCTGCTGATGTCTCTTCCACTCCAGCTCTTCACTGCTGCTCAAACCAACATTTGGCATGTTTCAGCTTTTTACAGAGAAGCTTAGTAGCACACAAGATCCCAGGTGCACATTCACCACAAGCAGATTCCTAGACAAAAGATTATTTTGTTTTGATCCATGCTTTGTTCAGATCTTTTTGACCTCGCTGCTGAAGGCAAAGGTAACCTGTTACTAAAAAGCACCAAAACCTCTTGTCCCAATTACTGCACTGCAGAAATACAAATGCTTTTTGGCCCATTCAGTTATAATCTTTTTTTTTATTTTTTATTTTCCCTGAAAACCTCATTTCACCTGAAATTCTATCAGAACCTATGATACAACTATATGTGTGTTTTTTCTCTAGTTCCCATTAACCAAGCTGGGAATAACTGCCAGATGACCAGTTCCGTATAACACAAGTATAACGTCTACAAAGGCCCATGGGAAGAAAAATGTTTGCCCAGGGGAAAAAATAAAAATAAACCCACCATGAGTAGAAGTTGAAGACAACTTAACATCTCTTAACATTTTCATTTTTGCTCAACAAAACAACTTATAGCCCATTCATAGTCTTTACCAGCACCTCTTTCTCTAGATTTATAATTATATATGTGTGTATGTTTGTGTTCCCAATACGTGTGAATATTGTTCCCAGAAGTGCTTACATCATAAAAAGATAGTTTTGATGGCACTGGATATTGGTACAGAAGTTGTTTCCCTACTTTTTAGTGATGTGAAAATATAAGATCAGATGATCCCCATAAATGCTCCAATCTGTGTTTCTGTCATGGTTGGGGAGACCATCTGTCATTCATTTTAGTGTCAAGTCCCAACCAAACCATGACAGTCTCTCTGATTTGATTAGCACCAGTTCCTTGGTAAATAATGGTTGCATTTTGATGACTTAGAGGAAATTGTTCTTAAACACTGTCACTATTCCCTGAATGGTACGTAACACAAAATGAGCAATACAGGAACAGTCAGTCTGGGTCAGAAAAGCTTTCTGTTCAGTCCAAAATTCTGTATATAAAAAGAGCAGTACCAGTGGTTTCAGAGAGGGAAAATATGCAATAGGCAGTTCTAAAAAGATTAATAGGTAGATCCTGGTTTCCACTCAGAAGCAAGAGGGTTTATATTGGGACTGGTTGAACAATCAGATTTCTAGCAAGGACAGCAGAGAAAAAAATGTGTAAATTGGAGATAAAATGTACTTCTTGATAATGAATGCATTTTAGCAAGTCCCCATGAGGTATGGAAATGCATTTATCTCCATTTTACAGATAGAAGCTGAGGAACAAAGAAAAGTGACTTTGTCAAGGTCACACAAGGTCCTTGTAGCAATGGTGAATTCAGTCCCTGGTGCCAGATTCCCCTGAAGTAGGACTACCATTTGATGGAATTTCCCAGATATATTTCCAAGCAAGCAACCAAGCAAACAAACAAACAAAAAATGAAGACTTTGTTCTGACAAAGTGATGATTTTGAACAGGTTATTGGGTACCTGGAGTGCTGGCCAAAACACCGCTGTGGGTACCCTAATCAATTTTATGACACTTGCACAGTACAGATGCATCTTGAAGACACCTATCTTCAGTACACACGTGTGCACAGGTTCAATAAGTTCAAAGGCTTTTCCAGATGTGTGAAACTTTCTTCCAATCCATTTATCAACTGTGCCCCTCATACACAGGGAACATGACATATCTTAGAAGCTCTTGATATTCCTTGTATACTCATTCTGCTGTCAGCTTCTGCACATCCCTTATGGCCAACATATCCCCATTACTTATTGGACTACAATCCCATGGCACCCATGTAGCAGGTTGGATCCCTGGAACTTCTTACACAGTCTCTGATTGATGCATAAGTCTCAAATGAAAATATGGGATCTCTTCCCAATGTCACTTCGATATTCCCCTTCTTGATCCAAAATATTCCTAGAAAAAAAATGGAAGACAAAAGCAGTACTGAAATCTAAGTGATTTCCAGTTAATGGAGACTTTCTTCCTTTCTTTCAAGCATATTGTTATGATGAGGTCCCCAAACATAGACTGTGCAATCCCTACTTACAGACTAAATCCCCTCACATGTGAACCTGAATTTCTATGGTGTTTTTAAAAAGTTCTCATAATTTAGCTCCTGGTCTCCCTATCTCTAAACATGAAATACTATTTTTTATTCACCATCTCAGAACTGCTTATAATAATCTTTTGTTGTTCATAAATCTCACACAGTCATTGTGTTTCTGATCCCTCATTTCTGAGGTTGGTCTTGTCAATTAACCTTGTGGAAACGATGCCTGTATGACCAATAAGATGGAAATAGAAGCTATGATACACAATTACTGCTCTGTGAACAATTTGTTATATGTGACCTAAACTATACGTTGATCTCAGGATAAACGCGGAGGCTTCTTGATTAAAGCAAAAAGCTAATTCATATTTTGAAGGGGAATAAATAAATAAATCAGCACAACCATCTGTGCTGTGTATATCAGAGAGAGATCTGAGGAGATACTTCTAAGCTCTTCAGGATCATTCAGCTGCCAGACCTGCAACACTCAATCTGACATGAGCCAAGAGAGTCATAGATAAATTAATAAAAAATTGGTAAAGGGAAGGGGAATTGTGCCAGCATGAAATAGTTCTGAGACTGGAGTTACACACTGTTGAATAATTTCCAAGACCTATTGCCAGTGAGGAGTAATCAGCCCACAGGACCACCATACTTTGTGGGTAATGTTTTCCTGAGTGTCAGTTTTCTCTTTGTCTTTTCATCTGCAAGACACCTCCTCCACTCAGTTTACAGTAAAATGTGGCATGTACAGAAATCCTGCAAGATAATAATTACTGGTGTAATGTGGTGATTTCCATGCTAAGGGTTTCCTAAGGATAGTAAGGTCTGTATATACCCAGTAGAGATTGATTAGGTACTACCTCAGAGATAAACAGCACAGAATAAGCAGGAGACCAGCAACTCCTGGACCTGATTGTGAAATCTCTCACTGACACAAGGTGCGGTTTCCTCTTGCTGTGGGAAAGTATTGAAAGTATGCCTGTCTAAGGATGTCTGATGTATAGTCTAGTGCAATGTGCAGTGTCATGCAATAGGAACTATTTGTTGAGGAACATGTAGCTACTTCTGCAGTGAATTTAATGAACAGTAACTTTGGAGGGGAGAACATGTATTTCTTCTGTAAGACATCACAAGATCTTAAGTAGCTAGGATACAGCCAAGGAGTTATTTCATTTGGGCTTTGAAACATAACATCCCATGTCCTGTAACTGATGGCACGGGTCTTAACAGGTAGCAACAAGAAATAAGCACTTCTCAGAAAAAAAAATCAATGAAATTATAGAATGTATTTATCACTGTTCTGTAATAGTACTTTAGATTAAAAAAAAAAAAAAAAACAACAAACTACCAAAAAACCACCAACCTACTCAATAAAGAATCACCTGAAATGTCTGGTTATCTTCAGAAGATTTTCAGCTCAGGACTAATCTTGGAATTTCTCAGTAACTGTGTTTAGGAAGCCTTTGGCACAACAGTTTGGGTTATGCAGCTTTCTGCTTCGACTTCCTCTCTTTTCAAAGTCAAAACTTTTCTTTGTCAAGGCTACAGGTTTTCCTATGCAAGTTAACTTTAAAAATCATTATATATTTTTTTAATTTTTTTTTTTATGTAGACTTAAAATAGACTTAATTTGTTTCTCTTAAGCAAAGAATTTTGTACAGGAAAGAAAATAAAAAAAAATGTGGATTGAAAATATTGATACTAATAGGAAATAATTTAGAATTTAGAATAGTTAACTGACTGATTAATTTTACTAGTTTTACTGTAGCTGCCAAAATGGTAGTATATTTTCAGGGGCATTTTTGAGATTTTGACTTTTAAAATGTTGTTGAATACTTTAATAAGGGAAAAATAATGAACCCTTGAAAATACCTGTGGGAAGAAAAATCTGATTTCCTGTAAGTCTTTTATTGTAATGGATGCATCATGCAAAGGTATCCTTCAGTAACAGGCAAGTAGATGATATAAGCAAGGCAAAATTTCTCAATTTTTATTATTATGATTAAGAGATGGTGATAATTTTAAATTGTACATGTGACATACAAAATTTCTTTGTCAGTTTTAGAGCACTATTCACTTGACCCACTGAGGGGAATCATGGCTCAGTGGAAGCCTAAACTGCATACTTATGATCTAGGTGTACTAAAGATGCAAGGACGTTCTGCTGTAAGGAATGTATTAATGCTTTGCCATTTAATTCAAAACCACAATTTATTTCCTCTTATAGTTTGTATGAATATTTCTTAATTGCATCACCTTTTTTTAAACATTCCCCAGCAGTGACAATAGAAAGGTCTGCTAGTCATCCAAACTTTCTGCAGCATTGCTCTGGACCATCTGAAGATCATTAATGTGTTAATCACAAAAGGAAGGAGAGAAATTTGCTGAACTTTATGAGCAGTTAATGCAAAGTGAGAGCCCAGGCTGTCATTTTTAAAAAGAACAAAAAAAATGTCTAATATGCATAACTTCTAATATCATACAGGGAGAATAGCATCACTGACCAGACTGGCTACCAGCCAGTAGCACAAAAGTATCACTCTTGGCAGGTGGACGCTCTCATGCTGCATATGTGACACATCTTACTGATGGATTGTAGAAAAGTACTGTTACGATGTCGGAGGTGACTTGTTTCATCTTCATGCAGGTCAAGGTTGGTTCAGGCTCCATATGGCTCAGGACCTGGACCAAAGCCCAGTGAAGTTAATATGACCATTTCCATTGACTTTGATAGGTTTCGAATCAGGCAGTGTAGATAGCAGTAGTTGCTGGAATTCAATCAGGGAAGAAAATAGCAGTAGAAAAATGATGTAATGTGTGAAAATCTGAAGAACTCTCATAGGTTCCAACTGCAGTCAAGTTTCCCCCTTCGTCAAATGAAATTACTGAAGTTTGGATTAGCAGCAAGTGGTTAAAAGATTCTGTAAACTCAGATTATTATACACAATCTATTTTTATCAGAATTTTTATCTTTTCTATTGATTTCACAAAAGAGAATTACTATCATATTGTGAGAAATAAAATCAAATGATGACAACGCATTACGAGACATCCTTCACCAAGCCCAGAAATGCCTACAGGTTCCCAGACTTACTCAAGGTTGAACTCCCTTTAATTATTCATTTCAAAGCAGCAGGAAAGAGAAAGCTTGTTCACAGCAGGTATTTAAAGAAGAGCGAGAGGTTGAATGTGGACTTCTCTATTAAAATTTCCTGGAGTTTAAGTGCCATTTCTTCAGAGACAAAGATGCCATACTTGTGTGTGGCTAACAACATATTCCATCGATAATGAGAAAGGCCATGTAAACAAGACATCTTTAAGCAGATGAGTGAGCCAAGGAAACAAATTGACAATTAGTTGGCTTCATTCTCTCACAGGGTATTTAAGTGGTTGATAAATAGGGAATATAAAGAGGGCAAAGGTAGGGACTGGAGGGGAAGAAAATAGAATTTAAAGGCCATGACTTTCATGTTACACTGTGTTATTGGCATTATCTGGAAATGTTTGCCAAAAGTAAACAAACAAACAAACAAAACTCTATAATGTATTTATTAAGAACAGACAGATATGGAGGTAAAAGGAAATGGGTTCCTCACAGCAGTGATACATCTCCAGAGAGGATATGGCATTATTATGAGGAGTTGATCACATCTCTGGAGTAGACTTGTTAAATTATTTCACCCAAGCACATACATAGACATGAGTAAGGAATGGTATAGGAGTATTCATATGGATGTGACCTGGAAAAACACATCAGTTAACTAAAAGGTACATCACTTCAGGTATGTGTAGGACGAACTACTTATGTGATTGCATGCTTCCTGGTCAGAATTTAGTAGAGAAATAAGAAGTCACAGTGAGTAAAACCGAAAGTTCCCTCCTTTCCCCTAGTGTCTTCTCAGGTCATGTGTTACAATAAATTAGACAGTCAGTCGTGGAAGTGCTTGTACAATATGCCCTTAAAAGTCTTCAGAGAGAGAAATTCCTGCAATGTTTCCAGACAAACCCAGCTCAAAATCCACCTGAGACTTTATTAACATTGGGTATTCCTATAAATATTCCTGTTTCTACATTGTTTTTTTCCCTTCAGCATGAACTACTGCCTCAATTGTCATTCCCATGCCTATGGCTGTACAGTTTGAGTGCCATGCATGAAACTTTGCATTGGAAAATTCTCTGTATTCACTCAGATTTTTAATTTTTTAACCTTAATTAAATCAAGAATCTTAGCTCTATCACTTTGGAATAGTTTAGGCATTGAAAGTCTGGGAAATGCCTCTAAACTTTCTTCTGTCCATTTGCATAAGAATGCACTCAGCCAGAGCTTTAGATGCTGTGATAGAGGAGGAATATAGTAATTATGTTTTCCTGGATGTCCAAGAAACCCAACAGGTCTTGTGATACACTCTTTCTATTCCACAAAACCAACCAACCAACAGCAAACCAAACCAAAACCAACAACAAAAAGGTGACCTGAAAAATGAAAACTCATAAAGATACTGCAGAGACAATAGACTTTTCCTTAGAAGGTCTGGTAGCTCTTAAATTCTCTGTGTTTGCTCAAAACTATTTAGAAGTTAGCTTATGAATGAGTTTTTTCACTTAGGACTATCTGTGAATGACCACCAATTTTCAACTTTGTGGTTGCCATTACAGAAAAAAAAAGTTTCAAACTATGACAAAATAAAAAGTTAGAAAAACTTACTGTATATTTACTTATAACTTCTGAGAGGTGAGCTTTCGAAAATGGAAGCACACTTTGCAGCTGCAATAACTACCCTGCTTCCTTCTTGCTTGGAGGAACAGGGAGGTAATTTAATTCTCATCAATAGCAGAAGCAAGTAATAACTCTTCTCATTTAGTATTTAAAGCAGGTGGAAAGAATAAAAAATTCTACCCAGATTTAATCCAACTGGTAACATGCTTGTGCAAAAATCTAAATTCAAGGAGCTCTCAGGGAGCTACAGTGTGTTCCTATATTGCAAATGACACTGCCCAAATTGGATCACGGCCCTTCTTAGTTAAGGCACACTCTTCTATTGAAGAGATACTATGTGAGTATCAATGTGTATCAGAAGCATAATATCCAAAGGAAGTGTTCATGTAGTACTAAGTATTTTTATGCTATTAATGTGCTAGTCAAGTAGGAAAAGTAAACTGTGGTGCACCGAATGATCAAGGAAACTTTTCTGGAGAAGATTATGCACTTCTGACAGCCCCAATGTGATAAGTATATCAAGATTTAGTGTCCGTTTATTAGTTTCTCAGCACAAGAGAATCCTGTGGCTGCCAAACCTGAATCATTACCCTCATTTTTCATGATATAATCAGTATGAAAATGGTGACTACCTGGATATTTTCTTGGATATGAGGTGTTCTAACTAAGTACAGCTAGATCACCATTATTGCATCATTGACTGATTATCATTCTGATTAATGTTGCTTCTTTATTTTCATTCCCTGTACTGAAACAATGCATATGTCACTGAGTAATTATGTCTAGTGCCTGCTTTTGAATTATGCCCTTGACAAGCTTGTACCTTTGTCACTGCTACTCTAGCTTTATCCGGTTCCTTGAACCCTTTCCCTCAAAAACAAATAAATTAACACCTGATGATGTTTCACCAAGCTCAGGGTCAAAAATTAAGAGCATTCCCCTTATTCTCTGCCACATGCAAATCCCTTGCCACTAATATTTTCTGTGACATTTGTCTCCCAAAGAATCTATCTGACATGCATGCCTACGGGGTTAAATTTGGATGTGTTTAAAAACTGCGTCTTTTAGCTGGAATCATGGGATTGTTGGTGTAAAAGTTGTCAACATGCTTTGGAGCTAACAGGTAATTCATATGATGAATCTGTTTATGGATTTGCCACAGTTTTGAAGGTCTAAGGTCATATTTTCCCATAGCAGCATTCCCATTTGCTACACCTGAATGAATAAATATACAGAATCATAGAATCATAGAACTGTTTGGGTTGAAGGGACCTTTGAGATCATTGAGTCCAACCATCAAACTAACACTGACAAAACCACCACTACACCACGTCCCTGAGCACCACATCTACATGTCCTTTAAATACCTTCAGGGGATTCCACCACTTCCCTGGAAAGCCTGTTCCAATGTTGATTTCAGTGAAGAAATTTGCCCTAATATCCAATCTAAACCTCCCCTGGCACAACTTGAGACCATTTCTGCTTGTCCTATCACCTGTTACTTGGGAGAAGGGACCAACCTCCACCTTGCTACAACCTCTTTTCACGTACTTGTAGAGAGCAACAAGGTCTCCCCTCAGCCTTCTTTTCTTCAGGCTAAACAATCCCAGTTCCCTCAGCTGCTCCTCATGAGACTTGTGCTACAGCTTTGTTGCCCTTCTCTGGACTCACTCCAGAATTTCAATGTCTTTCTTGTAGTGAGGGGCCCAAAACTGAACACAGTACTTGAGGTGGGACCTCACCAGTGCTGAGTACAGGGGGGAAGATCACTTCCCTGGTCCCGCTGCCCAACTAGTTCTGATACATGCTAGGATGCCATTGGCCTTTTGCCAATTGGCAGTGTGACCTGGGCACACTGCTGGCTCATATGCAGCTGGCAGTCAACCAACAACCCAGGTCCCTTTCTGCCAGGCAGCTCTCCGTCCACTCTTCCCCAAGCCTGTAAAGCTGCATGTAGCCCAGCACTTGGCCTTGTTGAACCCCAGCCCATCAATCCAACCTGTCTAGATTACTCTGCAGAGACATCCTACACTCAAGCAGATGAACACTCCCACCCAACTTGGTGTCATCTGCAAACTCAACCCCTTCATCCACATGATTGATGAAGATATGAAAGAGAGCAAGCCCCAACACCGAGCCCTGGGGGATGCCACTCATGACCGGCTAACAATTGGATTTAACTCCATTCACTTTAACTCCCTGGGCCTGGCCATCCAGCCAATTTTTTACCCAATGAAGAGTACTCCTGTCCAAGCCCTGCAGAGCCAGTTTCTCCAGGAGAATGTTGTGGGAAACTGTGTCAAAGGAAACTAAAGTCCAGATAAACAACATCCACAGCCTTTCACTCATCAACTGAGTGTGTCATCTTGTCACAGAAGTTGAGGCTAGTCAAGCAGGACCTGCCCTTCATAAACCCATGCTAACTGGGCCTGATCACCTGATTGCCCTGCACATACTATGTATGATATATGGTCAGAATATGATCTGCTCCATAACCTTCCATCACCGAGGTCTGACTGACAGGCCTGTAGTTCCTTTGATCCTCTGCTCTCTCTTCTTGTGGATGGGTGTCACATTTGCTAACTTCCAGTCAACTGGGACCTCCATGGTTAGCCAGGACTGCTGATAAAAATGGCTGCTGATGGAAAGTGGCTTGGTGAGAACTTCTGAAACTCCCTCAGTACCCTTGGGTGGATACCATCTGGCCCCACAGACTTATGTATATCTTAGTGCTGTAGCAGATCTTCACCTTTTACCCTTGGATTCTGGAGGTGTCGTTCTGCTCCCCACCCCTGTCTACAAGCTCAAGGGGCTGAGTACTTGGAGAACCTCTGGTCCTACTTCTAAGGGCTGAACCAAAAAGGTAAGTTAGTACTTTAGCCTTTTCCTCAGCCTTTGTTACTGTTTCCAGCCCCATCTAATAAAGGGTAGAGATTATCCTTAGTCGTCCTTTTATTTCTAATGTATTTAGAGATTTTTTTTTTATTGTCTTTTATGGTAGTAGACAGATTAAGTTCTGGTTGGGCTTTAGCCCTTCTAATTTTCTCCCTACATAGACCCACGTCTTTATGGTCCTCATAAGTGGCCTGCTCTTTCTTCCAAAGGCCATAAAGGACTTGATTTTCATTTGAATCTGAAACTAAACTGTTCCTGCAAATTTCAATATTAAAGTGCATCCAAAACCATTATTAAGAACTCATGCCTGCAGTTTAGTGAAGCAAATATTTTAACAGCACATAGTGTTAAGCCCCTGTAACACTTATCCTTCATTGATATTATTTGCCAATATCTCCACTGATTATGCTTGCATACATCTGTTGTCAATCTGATCAACTAATCTGTAATAAATCACCAGAGTAGAGGAAACTAACAAGATATATGTCTAGGATGTGTAAAATATATAAGTACTGCTCCCATTATATAAAACATCCTTGCTGAAAAACATCCAAGCTGACAAAGTAAATTAGGAGACTGTTCACTGTCATTCTACCTTAATCATGATAGTTTCCTGTTGCTACAAAATTATACCATTTCTACTCATTATATTGAAAACACGACATTTTACTGGCCAGTTAAGTAACTCCAACAGAATTTTATCTCAAGTTCAAATATTTAGGCTTCAGAAATGCTGGTCATAAATGTGACCTTCTTGGCAAATAACAAAAAGCTATGATGAGTCTTATCTGTCAGCTGTTAAAACTCATCTACCATTTATATACAAAGACTTCCTTCCCTTGGGTTACATTTTAAAAGGAGGAACAAAGTTTCAGTAAGCAACTCAAGGACACTAGTCAGTAGCTGGAGGTTAGACTTCAAAAGTTCCCGGGTAGGGGGTGGGAGTTGTTCAGAATACAGGAAGGAAATAGGAAGTCTTCTTACTAGGCATATGCAAAATAACAACAGAGTTTCTTCCTCCACTTCAGTCTCCATACATCTCTAACAATCTTTTTGTTTTGGATTTCAGTCCTAGTTACTGCTTTATTCACACTCCTAATGAGCTGTGCATTCCTTCACCTAGCATCTTTTATCCTTTAACAAGGAAGGTGGAGTCACCCAAAGGTGCCTTTCTCTGGATCAATCTACACCTGTTTCAATATCTTAATTAAAAAGAGAAGACTGACAAGATCAGGCAAGTGGCCTGGTAGAGTCAAGTTAAAACTTTTGCTGTAATGAATGTCACCTGAAAGTACTTCATAGGGAAATTACAAGTAACAGGCTTGGCATGTGTTTTCCTGCCAAAAAGATAGTGGGAGATCATTTAGTGAGGCATTAACTAAACAGATCTACCCCTTTTTGTGTGTTGAAAATTCTTTTGTTTGAAAAGTGTAGGGTTCCAAAAGAGGCAGCAGGGAAGAAGAAAGAAAAAGATTTTGTTAGAGAAAGTCAAAGGAAGTACTATGCTGAGATTTTGTCCTATTTCAAGGGTGGTGTTTGTTTGGTTGGTTATTTAAAAAAAAAAAAAAAAAAAAAAAAAATTAAAATTCTAAAGTGATGAACATCTTTAAACTGGGAAAATACCTTCAGAAAGACAAAATCACTTACCAGAGTTTACTAGAAGTAAAAATTGCTAACTCCCTTGCAAAAATTCAAATCCAGTTTTTCTGGCTTTAATATATTTTCTTAGATGTTACCATAAAGAACATAATGGAGGTTCTGTCTGGGCTTTAGGGATGGAATGATTTCTGATAAAGTCATCTTGCTTTCCTCAAGTTACATGTTGGCAGTGATGATGGCTCTTAGCCGACATTTTGTTGATAAATATGGGATTTCCACCTGTTGGCTTGGGTTTGCATGTCAAGGTTTTCGTAGCAGGGGTGCTATGCGTGTGGCTTCTGTGAGAAGATGCTAGAAGCTTCCCCCAGGTCCATAGAGCCAGTACCAGCCAAGGCCAAAACCGTCAGTGAGCCCAGGAAGAGGGGAGGAGTGGAGGGAAGGTGTTTTTAAGATTTCATCTTTATTTATCATTATCCTACTCTGAGTTATAATTGGCAATAAATTAAACTAATTTGCTTGAGTCGAGCCTGTTTTGCCCGTGACAGTAATTGCTGAGTGATCTCTCGTTGTCCTTATCTCAACCTAAGAGCCTTTTGTTATATTTTCTCTCCTTTGTCCAGCTGAGAAGGAGAGTGATAGAGTGGTTTTGGTGGGCATCTGGTGTCCAGCCAGGGCCAACCCACCATATACAATCTCTCCATGGATGATTTAGACCAGCCTCAAAAGGTTTCATTGGATTGTGTATCGTTAGAAACCACAGTTTGGTGCCTTGGCCTAATGTGTCTGGGTAGAGTTCAAAAGTCAGTGTGACATGTAAGCAGAGCTCAAGGAGCAGGCTGCTCTGTGGCAGTGGCCTTTGGTCTCTGTGAAGACACTGCTTTGGCTCCCATAAGAGAAGACATGCATTGCAAATGCATGCCCTAAGAAATATTGAAACCAATGCTGAGTGCACTTCTGGAAACTTGGTATTTTCATCACATGTCATCTAAGCTAATGCACTGCACTGTTTACAGTCCTCCACTACAATATATTTTGAAGCGATTACCTTGCTCTGAGTCATTTGTGTCATAATGCTCTCCATAGGTGCCCATAAAATGAAAATGTAAGCTTCTTTTATTGGTGGCACTGCATCTTAATTGAAAATATTAAAGGCTATTGCTCTCCTACTGTTTTTTTTTTTTCTTTTCTTTTTTTTTTTTTACTTCTCCCTCTCTGTTTAATTGGCTAATCATATGATTTTTTTTTTTAATGGAATAATCATGAAAGAAAATATGAAGCTAATTTAAATTCAAACTGGATCTGACAATATTTAAGTGATTATCCCAAAGTAGCAGAGGGTGCACGAGGCAATAAACATCTGCTACGTTCATGACCATTGGCCTCGCTGTTTATGAGCTCGGGAGATATTTATTTCAAGAGACATGCTTCTCTTTGGGTTATAATGCATTTTCTTCCCCTTGTTTTATTGTTATTTCCCCCCTTGTAAAGTTTTAAATTTACCTGCAGGGTTTTTTTGTCCTTTCCTCCGCTCTGTCCCCATCTCCTTTCACAATTAACAGCAGAGTGAAATTCAGGCAAATAAGAAATGATTTCCCAGCAATCTTTCAGCCAGTAGGGATGGGTGGCTTAGCTGTTTCCTTACTTATGAACGGTGTGCACTACTCCAGGCTTATGGTCTGAAGAAGTTAATAGGAATTCTGTATTGTAGATGGTTAATTGTCCTGATTCCATTCAATTGTATTTGTCGTATGTAATTGCCGAGCTACACTGTAACCTCTTCCTTTTCTTTTTTCTTCACATAAAATAAGGACTAAGAGTGGAGTTGGAGAACCAGTTGTAATTGGAAGTTACAGGTAGCTTTCTGGTTTTGCCTTTTTAGTGAAGGAAACGGAAGAGTCAAATAAAGCAGTCTGCATTTTGAGATGTTTGTAGAAGAATTTAGCTAAAGAGACAAAACAGCTGCAAATAGAAATGACTTTCAGTAGGTGTGGCAGAGCAGACTTTTATTTGCACAACTTCTGTAGTACCTGTTATTTTGGACATGCAAATACTTCTTCATATCTGAAACTGAGTAAGACTATTTTGAAGTCACTGTTGTTAGAAACTTAAACTTTTGTTTTTGGTGCTTCTCTGGGTATTCTTCATTTGAATGAAGTCTATATTACTTTTAATGTATTTTCTATAATGGTATTGAGATGCCATTGTGAGAGCGAGCTGTCGGGTAGCATATGGTAACACATAATGTGTTTTAGAGAGCTTTATCCCTAGGATTGCAATATTTTCCAAGAATCACCTATTGGGAATAACATCTACATTTTTATATTTGTAAATGTAAAGGGTCTGGATAAAAAACAGATTTAGTTTCCTAGTTTCTACATATAAAGGCTGGAGGATGCTATGGCTCCTATCTGTCAAATTCCCTATCAGCCTGATATCATTTAGTTACCCTTGCATAAAATCTCAGTCAAGAGTCAATAATATTTCCATGGTTTTTCTTTTTTAAATTTTGTGTGTCAAATTTAAATTTATAGTCAGGGTCCATGGTGCATTAAATATACATAATCCAGATTTCTTAATTTTTTATCCCTGGGGAGGCATTGCAGACACCTATACTACAGAGTAAGTTTTTTATGCAAAGGAAGAGTATTAAAGTGCCCAGAAATAAGTCTTTTTTTTTTTTTTTTTTTTTTTTTTTTTTTTATAGGTAGGAAAATGAATGTAAGCAGCTCTGTTATGGCTTATGGTAAATTTAACCGTGTATATATGCATCCTATAGAAAACATCATGAACTTCCAGCCACTTGGAATGTATAAGGTAAACAGTTCTGGAACAAGACCCTGGATTTCAGATTTCCATCATTCATGAGTTTCCTAACTTGTTTGTTGAGAAGAGTTGGATACCAAGATCACAACAGTGGAAATCTTGGGCAACTGTAAAGGGTTTTTTGAAGTGTGGTATCTGCATGAACCAAGAATTTCTGAAGCAACATGGTATCTGTGAGATTCAGGTTTCCAGTTTCAAATAACTTAAAAAAATAACCATAATTAATTCAATTAAATCTGTATAAATTGTGTATGTTAGGGTTTTTGGTTTGGTTTGGTTTTCTTTAGAAATGAGTATAAACATAGAGAACAAACCAATAATTCTTTATATTTTCAAACACTGAAAATCAAATAAATGAATTTATTAATTTATTTAGGGCTGACTAAACTGAAAAATATTCTTAAGGTGACATTGCAATATTATCTATGAGAATTTTACTGTTTCTTAACTCAAATTACATTGTCTGAAAAAGTGCTTAGTTCTGTAAATGGGAAAATCTAAAAAGTTTCATTTATTGACAATATCGTAGATGGACTGAGCAACAGGGAGAAGGACAAGGATATGTCACTATGTTCTTGGTATTTTACATGGAAGTTCTATGGTCTAATTTCTACCTCAAAAAAAAAAAAAAAAAAAAAAAGCAGACAATTACACCGGATGAAGGAAGCTTTATTATGTGTAATCTGCAGACTGGGAGAGTAAAGGCACAGATCACATCCTTTAAAGTGACAAGAGACACTGGGGGATCCTGGTTTAAGTGACCTGAACACAATAGAAAGTGATTTGAACTGTTCACTCCAGTTTTTACTGCAAGAAAGAGTTCTTACATTTTTCCTCTCCAAAAATGGTCTTGGAGCATGTAATTAGTGTGATTTCATTTTACAATGAGACGCAAATCTAAGTTATGTAAGTCACCTCCACATTAGGTTTGGAATTTGAAGTTTTCTAGTGTGTGGACAAATTAGGAAGAAAAACTGTTAATTTTCCTTTCTTTCTTTTCCAGATAACTTCCTTTTCTGCTGCTTTCTGTCTGCCAAGTTTAGTGTGACGCTTATCCGAAAGATTGTCAGTGCAAATAAAAAGTCATTATGTAATATCACCATAGGTTTAATAAATATCCACAGATCACAGAACACTGAGCCACAGGCTAATATTATGACATGGATTTTGTTAGGAATTTGCTTATTTTTGTTGTTTTTAAGTTGGTTTTTTATTTATTTGTTTTTTGATATTTTTAGGAGGACAAAACTTCTCAGGACAGAATATCTTTGCATATAAACCTAAGACCAATTATTTTGCCCCACAGATTTCCAACAGATTGAAATAGAACCTACATTTACAAAATGGAAAAAAAAAAAAAGACATTTTACCTCCACTTACATATAGCTCATGCAAACCTGAACTGCAGCTCCAGGGCACAACTCAAGATTTGATATTAAAGTGTTTCATTTGCAACCAATTATGCTCAGGATTAGATTCTACTGCTGCCTCTCTTAACGGTACAGTACCTTGATTTCAAACAACCTGATATAGGTTGGTTGGTTGAGTTTTTTTTCCCTCTCCTCTCTCTTTTTCTCCCCTTTTCCTGTCCCTTAGAACCATCTCTGCCTTCATCAAAACAATTTCATTTGTACTTATGAAAGCATTACAGCCAGTAAGCGGAGAGTACAGAATAAGCTTAACCATTGTAGCCTTTTTCCCATCTGAATATCACGAATCTTGTATCTCACCATGGTGTAAGGTCTCTGATTACATCAACCTCTCCAAATTATGCTGAAATGGAGGCCATTCAATTTGCTACAATCAGTAACTTTCGAAAGAGCCTTGCATAATTGATTTCACAGTAATATAGGCATAGGTGAATGAGTTCCTCAGCCTCGTTTATACAATGTTTTCTTTCATTCCAAAGTGCACTATTCAATAGAAATCACATTTTTTTCCCAACATTTGGCAGGTAAGGCTTTTGGCATATACAAAGTTGTAAGAGAGAAAGAGAGAGCAGGGGAAAAAAGAAGTGTAGAAACATGAAAATTGAAATTAATGCCCTGGGTGAAGTACTAAATGCAGACAAGCTTTGGGTGAAATGACTACTCTTTTGTATATGTCTGATCAGGATGGGCAATTATGGATTCATACCAGATACAAAAACCTGTTGAAAGTTAAATGCAGTCCCCAAGTGCAATACGTTCGAGGTGAGGAGTCAGGACAGATTTCAAAGCTGAACGCTCATGTGAGGCTGAAAATATTTTGGCTGGGTTCATGAGCTAAAGAGATCAAGGACACCTGGTTGGTGCTGGAGTTAGGGAAGTTCCAAGTTTGGAACCTGGGTAAATACTGCTTTCACAAACAATTAAAATGAGCAACTGCTTTAACAACTAGCATGTCATGCCACCTCTGCTAGTTTCTCCCACTGCAGACAATCCGTCACACTGGCCACACTGGCTATTGTTCCATGGACCAACTTCTTTAGCTCCAAAGATCCTATTGCTACTTCATAGACCTATGGTTGAAATATGATGAATGATGCATCACAGTGTATGTAGGATTGCATGAGTGTTTCCTACTGGGAAAGAAATAAGAGCAACAGTGATAAATAAATAAATAGTAATAAGATAGATAAATAAATAGAGAAATCCAAATAGCAAATGTGAAGTATTAAAGTATTGGGCAATGGGTAACAGTTTAGGCTATTGGAGAAAAAAGACTTACTGCTATCCAACAGCAATACAAAGAAAGAATAAAAAAACTAGATAAGAGTATGGAAATGAAAAAAAATAAAAGTTGTCCTTTAAGTTGGGAGTACAAAGCTCGTTTTAGGTGTTCCAAATCACTGTTTTGAGCTCTCCCTCTCCAATAATTCCAGAAGAAACCAGGCTAACTATGTCAAACTAAGAATTTTGTATACCTAAATTTAAACAAGAGGGATCCTGTTCATGAGGTTGATGTGCATTAAACAGAAGCAAACACATACTTATGGGAGTGGTAACATCACAGGCAAACCATTGGCTTAAATTACCTTTCACCTTACAGTTGCATCTGTTGTTGTCTCCTTGTTCTATCAGAGTTCAGAGATCAACTGCAGGATTTACTCTGCTTGTGAGAAGTGTTGTGTAGCTGTTTGTAGCCTTGTGTGTGTATACGAATTCCCTGCAAAAGCAAAAAGTTACCTATGAGCAGTCCCTGTTTAGAAAGAAAGCAGCTATCTCTGTACAATAGTACTCTCTTGTCTGAAGAATGGGAGGTTTTATGTGCTTTTTTGCCACGGTTTGATTATAAACCACTGAGGAAACATGTTCACTCTATTGAAATCTAAGAAGCACTAAAGTTTATGCTGCTTAAATCACTTCTAAATCTGAACTATTTGGATGTCTGAATTTTATAAAAATATTAACAGAGCTTCTGGTGAATCCCATTAATATTTTTTTTTTTTTGTATTGTTTAATTTTACATGAGTAAATATAATTACTCCTTTTGTCAGAAGTTCTAATACCAATTTATAATTCATGGAGTTAATTATGTTAACAAGGAGGCAATCATTTTTCAACTCTCTCCCCTGTAATTTTAAAGGATTTTGATTTTTTTTCTCTTCTTTCTCTCTCTCTCATTCTCACCTCTCCTTTTACAATTTCTCTTCCAGCCATGAAGTGGGAGCATACACAATTCATCTGTGATATAATTATTTACCATGGCAACAGTTTGTGAATGGGATTGTGAAGTTGCAAATAACTAAAAAGAAGCTTAAGTAGAACAGTCTGAAAAAAATATCCTTTTCAAGACAAGTGAAGAGTCCTTTGAGGTCAGGAAAGCTTTTGTTTCCCCAGTATGATAAAAAAAGGAGGACGAAAAAAAGAAGGATAGTCTGGGGGGTTTGTTTCCTCCTTTGCTAAAACTTTTGTTAAAATTTGATCAGTAAATGAAGATAAGTACTTTGTATGTGTTTGTGTATGTATGAATTGGTTTTGGGGTGTGTGTGTATGTAAAAATGAGTGACAATAAAGGACATCTAAACAGACTTGAAATGTCAAGGTCTGAATTTGACAGTGCCCAGCAAGAATGAGTGAAACTTCAGAAGATCAAATATTGAAAAACTGTGGAAAAGATAGTCAAACTTGTGGTGGCTGATTTTTCTCATTATATTTCTGAGATAAGAAGATGGCTCAAATTCACACTTGTATGCACAACCCCCCGAAGTTTAGAGTTTTAGATGCGGATAGAGGAAATTGATTGAAATATACTGGTATAATCTTTGCATTTGGCTTGAGGCTGCTGCTGATAAACTTTTTACTACAACCCCTCCCATTCAATCATCTATTGAGTATTTTAGCACTGCTAGTCCAAAATCAAAGAAATCTATTGAAGTTCTTCAAAGGCACACTGAGCTGCATATGAAAAGAACAACGATAACAACAGAACCTCTCCCAGATATGCCATGGTTTACAGTTTACTCACCTGGGACTATAGTCAGGTGCCATATTTACCCTTTTTACAGCCATAATGATTTCAGAATCAAAATATTTCAGAGGAATAGATTAAAAGCCATCAATACACATCGTTGAATGCTAATTAATCCAAGAACACTTTGAAAAGTCTCCTGCCCAGTTGGTGGCTTGAAGGGGGATTCTGTAAGATGTCTGTCCAACTTTCTTTAAAAGTCAGGGTAGATACGTCCTACCCTTGAGAAAGCTTATCTGTCAAAGAAATTGGGATCTGAGTCCCAAACAATAAAGGTTTTTTCAATGACACCAGTAGAGTTAAGATCATGACCAGTGAATGAATATGGAAAGATGATGTATAGAAAAACATTAATGACACACATGTGCTCTGACAGTTGTGAAAGATTACCTGTTTGCTAAATAAGTATGTTAACTCAAAAAACGCTACTCAAAAGGACCCTTACAGAACCTTCTTGAGGTACATCACATGAGCAGAAGACAAAGCCCATTGTTTCTAACTACCCTGTTTGCTCTGAAAACGTCTGGCAACAATCCCAAACAATCTCAAACAGATGAAAAAAATGTATCATGCCTTGGTGGTAGAGTATGCAATGCTCAGTTTCCTATGGCTTTGTGGCATGTTGTTGGGCTTTCTAACAGGAGATGAGCTCTGAATGAAGATTTCCCTGAACGTGGGACATTAATAAAATTTGGATTTTAGTCTTGATTTTTCTCATTTCCCACAGGAGGTAACCTTGCATGGCTGCTTCTCTCTCAAAGGGATAAATAACACATTCTCACTCCTTGAATTATATAAGAATTTTATAAAAACTAGGAATTCAATATTTTTTCATCACTACATCAGGTAGATCAAAAATAGTTATGAAGAGGTGAGTGAATAGACAGATATACATGTATAGACAAGATAATCACTTAACCTGGAAAAAAAAATTCTTGCTGGAGTTGTCTTTTTTTTTTTTTTTTCCCCTTTTACTTTTTACTCCTTTTCCCTCCGCTGCCAATGGGATTCCTCTTTTTTTCTTAAAGTGTCACTCAAGTGTGACAAAAGCTGGAATGTGCATCAGTGACAGATTTATGAATCTGTGTTTCCCTGTTCATGGATTGGAATGAAAGCAATGACATAATAGAAAAAGCAGTTTTCCAGCTTCATATAAAAAGTAGGACTTGACAGACAGATTTACAGCTAGATTTAGGTTCTGAAGGTGCAGGGAGACACCTAACAGGATTTTCAAAAGTATGTAACCACTTTTGGAGAGCAAATGGAATTAGGAGCCTAACTCTTCTAACTGCATTTCTAGATTGCCTTCAGGTGCCTATTTTCATGTTTTGATACATTTTAAAAAAACACCTTCCATTCCCATCAGTGAAATATTTTGGGATTTCAACCAATAATTCAAGCATGATGGACTACAATGGTTTTGTGTAGGAAGTGGCTTTTGCATGAAAGCATAAGGGATGTATGTACTGTTGGGCATATAAGCTTACAAGCATGTCCTGATATTCACAGTAAGAAAAAAAACAAGTAATCAGTTACTCAGAAGTTTTCATGTAAAAAAAGCCCCTGGTGAAGCAGAAGAAAACTTCCTGTTAACGTGTTGCTTTGTGACTCAGATTATGTTGATTTTGGTAACTCACTGTTCTGTGAGTAGGAAAACTAGCTGCATTACAAAAAAAAGGATGTGGCATGTATGTGTGTCTTGCAGACTCTGTGTCAAATGAATTAGAAGGTTTACAGGGCTTTCAGCAGTTTGCTTCAAAATTATCCACAGGAAGAACTGCCACCACAGCTGAGGAAAAGAGATACAACATTTCAAATGTCACTGTCAATACTAATTTAAGTGCTGCATGTATATCAGAAAATAAAAAAAAAAGAAGTTTCTACTGATATGGCAGTGACAACCTGCCTTGAAAAGGCCACCTCAGTGGCATTTTCCAAAAAACTGGGAAGAAGTTTTTCCAATGACTTGGGATCCATTTGGAGGGACCAACACATCAGGCATACATTTTTCCGACACCTGACAGCAGTATAGTTTCAGACACCATTATAGCTTCTAAGTATATCAGATTTATCCTGCAAAACAATGTAGATTTTAGGATAGATTCTTAGAAACCTTGGGGCAGAGAAAAAGCTGAATGACAGTCTTTCTACATCATCTCCTTCCTTCTTTCTCATTTACTGGAACTTCAATATACTGCAGCTAAGGCTTATGGATATTTTCAAATAAAAGTGGAGTTCTTTACATAGTAGCCTTAATGAGTCATTTCTCCTTCCTTTATTCCTCCTTTAATACACTAAAGCAGCATAAAGGGCTCAAATTTACCTTTGTGGATGCCTTTAGGACTTCAGCTTATTTTTTAAGCCCAGAATTTCCTGCTGTTCAATGTATAGTGCTCATCATTGCAAGCTTTGAAACATCCACCACTGGTGTATTGCCTTTACTAGTGTATTTGGAAAGCTGTAGTCAAAAACCAGCATTCATTATCTACCACTTAAACAAATGTAGATTCCACCTTCATAAGTATTAAGTTCAAGATACTAATAGTCAGTGAAATACAGGTGACAAGCAACACCAAAGTTCATCAGTTTCTACAATCCCTTGAATGTGGTTTTAATACCCTTCTGTATGACTTAGTCCCTTTCTGTCACTAACCTTTTAAGATTCAGATCCTCAGGTCCCTAACCATTTGAACACGTTTGCATTGTGATAAAAAAATATGATGGCAAGATTAATGCAAGCATCTTGGACCAAAGGCCTTCCTTTTTCAAACCATGCAAGTTCATTTCTGCAAAGAGATATATAATGTGACACCAAAGGTGTTATTCAGACCTGTCTTCCTTTTGATAAGTTTTCCTCTCTACTACATATATACAACACATATATGTATATAAATGATCATCAAATGGCAATAACCTAAAATGCAATAACACATCAGGTCTTAATGTAAAGTTGAAATCCATTTCTTTGCCCTGGATGTTTGCTTAAGTGAATTTGACCTTCCTTTTCTTCTGTCAAAAATCTTCCTGTTCCTTGTGTTGTTACAGACTGTGGAATCTCTATAGCACTTTCTTCTTCCTTATATCATGGAAACAAGCAAGTTAATCCATGGGTAAGTAAAGAAGTTCTTTTATTTAGTTGCAGTGGATTCTTGAAAAGTGTGGTACATAAAATTTCAGAAGTTTACCTTCCTTTAATCTGCAGCCAGTGATGAACTATATATCCAACTAACACTTTTTTTCACTGGGAAAATAAATCCAAATACAGTAACATCCAAATAATTATCAGGAGTCTGGCTGTGCTAGCAGGGAGCGATGTACAAGATTCAATTTTAACTAGAGATTACAGCCCAGCAACCCAGTAGCCCTGAATGTCAAACAGCCATGTCACCTTCTCCCGTCAGGGAGTGTGTCAGGACTCACTTAGGCAGGGTGACTTTTAGCCAGAGGTAATATATCTTGTATTTGAAAGAGTAAGAGGAAAAAATGTCAGATGTTCTCTGGCCTTCCTTTTTCAAGTCACCTCCCCTTCCTTTCTCAAGTCAAAGCAGGCAGAGCCACTTCCTAGTGTGATATTCCCTTTGCAGCCCTTCTCCTGCAGACCACTAAACTCTCACAAAGCACCTTGACAAGTGGGGTACACTCTGCACCTCTTACCAGACCATGATGAACTAAACATCCCAGGGGACGATTTATAGTGCTTGAATCTCATGGATCAACTTCCATCATCCTTGAGCAGTAAAATGGAAAAGTAGTTAAGTGTTTACCTTATTGTCAGACTGAGTTTCAGCTCTTATTTAACTGCTTTGGACTTGCAATTTGTATGTGTGTGTGTGTGTGCCAGTGTTTATGTGTGGCTTGCTCATGCAAGAGATACCTGCCTCCTCCCAAGAAGCAGATTTCTTGTGCAAAATGGGAGGGCTGCATATGGACAGCAGATGCACCAGAGTAAAAACAAGTTACTCTGGGTTTAGACATGTGTGGCTTAGACATGAATGGAGCCTGCAAAACTGAGAAAGAAGCCCGGCAAAACAGACAACAATTATTTCTCAACATTAAATGCCCATTTCTCATGAGTTTCATATTTACACTATTCAATGTTTTGAAAATCCAACTGTGAGCTCCTCTTCCTACTTGCCAGTGTGGTATTTCTCAGTGCCAAGATGTGGTCTCCCAGATCCCAGTGTAAAGTTTGTTGCATGACAATGGGGGAAAAGCTTGGGCTTCTGCTGCTCCACATGACAGGAAGGATTTCACTTTCTAGGGAAATCAGCTTCCTTCTTCTGGAGAAAGGGAGGATAGGGAAGGGCAAGGAAGGGAAGGGCTCTTTTTGTTTTGTTCATCCTCATTTCTCAGCATGGTTAGAAGAAGCTAATTGCTTTACATCTTAATATATTGCTCTTCCAAGAGATATATATTGTTCACCATATGCAACTGTTTAAAGCATTTGAACACACTTTCTGTGTGCACAGTTATCTGTTTCAGTGTCCTCCCTTGACTGCCTTTTCCTAGCCTCATTCTTTAATGCAAAGGACAATTGCAATGAAAATGGGATCTTTGCTTCTTAACAGTTCATCTGTTCCTGCTGCTCATTTCTCCACCTGAAGTCACAATCCTCCACTGTAGGTTGCCGTGGTGAGAGGATTATGAAGTTGCAGATAGAGGTTTATAACTTCAGGAAGAGGGTGAGCAACTAGAGCAGCTGGACTTCTCTGAAATAAAGTTCCTGTCTTCATGCAAATGCTGATAATGATAAAAGGACGAGAGGGAAAAATGGCAGAAATTACACAAGCAAGACTGTTTCTAAATACAGAGCACAATTATTAGTTGCCCCATTACATGTCTGGAGCAGGGTTAATAGGATAGACCCTGTAAGTCGTTCAGCGGTTCAGAGAAGTGATCAGCATTTGCACAGATTTAAAAGTAATGTTCAGACAGCTCTGATACATCCCTAGTACTGCTGGTGTCTGCCTGCTATTTTGGGTGATACTAGATTTAAATCAGGATGGTCTGTGGAAAGGAAAATAGCACAAGACTTTATAGCTTGAAATAAAAACCAATTACCACAATCAGGAACTGTAACTAACTCACATATTTTGTGGTTCAGGCTCACAGAGGGATGCTTAGCAGTGAGTGATGCTAGCAATGAAGACCATTCCAGGAGAGCTGTAGGGCAAGTTTCTCATAACTGGCTAGATTTCCTTGTGAAGCAGTTTTCTGAGATGTGTTTCTATCACGTCATGGGGACTGTGATGTAAAGGTATGCAGCCTTACTCAGTTTGATGCAGGTACCTGATGCAACTCATATCTATTTGCTCCTAGAAGCTGCATTAGCACAACACTAGAGCTGAGTTATAAATGCTTTCTCTTCAGCAGCTGAAGCGGACTACCTTCACCTATAATCAGCTCTGGTTCTTAATTTTGTGCCCTCTGTGCTGTGTTCCTAGTGTGAATATGCCTACAGACATACTTTTTACCTAGTGTACTGCCTCATTACGCATCTGAGAAAGAAACGGCCATTATCTATATGACAAATCAGTAGACCCAGAACAGTCTTTATCTTTGTAGGGAACAGCGATCACCAAGCCCAGGGACTGCTTGTTACCACAGTCCTGCAACCAACTGCAACCAAAGTCTCCCTATCTTTGTAAGGCACACAATTCCACTATTATTGACACACTCCAGCAGCAAAATCTCAGCTTTCTTATCTCCTAGTATGTGAGACCTAACACGCTATCAGTGAAGAAGCATGAGATTATTCTGCAGTCAGGGACTGAGTATAACACAGTTTTCTCCTTTTCTTTGGACACCAGGCCTCCTCTGCAACACAGATCTGCAAGCTGTCTCCATGACCCATGGTTCCACAGAAGCCACAGCTCAGTGTCATGTTGCCTGGCTGTCCTGATATATGGGAGCATGGAAAAATCACTGCGGACCTCATAAGTACTGTCTCCCTTGCTGTGGTGTATGAGATAAAAGCTGGACACTCGAATCTTCCTGTTGGCATGTCTGCCTGAGCATCTCATTTTTCGGCTGATTCAACCTCACAAGAGAGAAGTGTTAGTAAGTCAGAAATAGAGAATTATCTTACTTATGTTACTTGTCTTCATCTCTCTGCCTGTGACATTTAACCAACTTGTATTATCTAAACAGTTTTGCGGGTCCTGAAATGGATCATGGGAAGGATGTCCCCTTGATTTATAGAGAAGCTGTAATCCAAGTGCATTGTTTGTAGTAGGCACTGATTGTTTAAAATCTTTAAATTTAGTCTCTAAACATCTATCTTTTCCTCATCCTGTGAACCATATGCTTGCATAGACTTCTGGGAGGGAGCTAGGCTATAAGTGAGCCACAAGAATACCTTTCTCATCTGTCCATGGCATATAAACACGACATCAAGCTAGGATAATTTAGAATCATAGAATCATAGAATCATAGAATGGTTTGGGTTGGAAGGGACCTTAAAGATCATCTAGTTCCCACCCCCCTGCCATGGGCAGGGACACCTCCCACTAGACCAGGTTGCCCAAAGCCCTATCGAGCCTGGCCTTGAACACCTCCAGGGATGGGGCATCCACGACCTCCCTGGGCAACCTGTTCCAGTGCCTCACCAACCTCACTGTAAAGAATTTCTTTCTAGTATCTAATATAAATCTCCCCTCTTCCAGTTTAAAACCATTACCCCTTGTCCTATCACTACACTTCCTGACAGAGTCCCTCTCCAGCTCTCCTGTAGGCTCCCTTCAGATATTGAAAGGCTGCTATAAGCAGCCTGGAGCCTTCTCTTCTCCAGGCTGAATAACTCCAGCTCTCCCAGCCTTTCCTCATGGGAGAGGCGCTCCATCCCTCTGATCATCTTCATGGCCCGCCGCTGGACCTGTTCCAGCAGATCCATGTCCTTCCTGTTCTGATGACTCCAAAGCCGGACACAGTTCTCCAGGGGGGTCTCACGAGCGCAGAGTAGAGGGGCAGAAACACCTCCCACAGCCTGCTGGCCATGCTTCTTTTGATGCAGCCCAGGATGCGGTTGGCTTTCTGGGCTGCCAGTGCACATTGCCAGCTCATGTTAAGCTTCTCATCCACCAACACCCCCAAGTCCTTCTCCTCAGGGCTGCTCTCCAGCCATTCTCTGCCCAACCTGTATTTGTGCCTGGGGGTGCCACATCTCAGGTGCAGGACCCTGCACTTGGCTTGGTTAAACTTCATGCAATTTGCATGAGCCCACCTCTCAAGCCTGTCCAGGTCCCTCTGGATGGCATCCCTTCCCTCCAGCGTGTCAACCACACCACCAACTTTAAAATAAAAGTTAAAAAGTCTTCCTACTAAATGAAACCCTGATGGGCCAAAATTGAAAACAAAAAATCTGAAAACACCACTGGGAGGGAGAATGTCAACAAGCTTTGGACAAAAGTTTCAGACCCCGCTTCCACTGCTGAATTGGTATCATGTGTCAGTATGCCTGACACTATCATTGGATACATCAAAGAGTGCGTTAGAAACATGCTTGCTACAAAAGGAAACACTAGTTGTGCATCCCTGAAAAGCAATGGCATTGACACAAAAGAGCTTGTCAGAGATAGCAAAGGGAAATGCCAGCAACAGTTTTGCAAATATAATGATTCCATCAGTACATTGGAGAGGCAAGCAATAAAAAAGATCAGAGTAGTGCTGGTCACATCATTTAATGTAGATAACATTTTCTATGAATTTAGCCTCTTTTATTCCTTAAAAATCCTTTGCAAACTAGTACTGATTGTTGCAAAGAAGTCATTATTCATTGAGTTGATGGCTAGGAAGGTCCATTAGGTCAACCAATCTGACCTCGAAGGAGTAATGGATTATTAAAAGAGTATCTAGTGGCCTTATCCCAGTCCAGAGGCCTGCTGGACTCTCTCTATGGATAAATAGTTGCTGGGCCAATGAATTTATAATCATACTCTATAAAATGTGGGACATGAAATCGAATCATGGTGTTAAAGCAGACCAGTAACAGAGTCTAGCCAAAAATTCAGGTTTTCTGACTTGAAAGCTAGTATGCAAGACTCTGGAGTCTATTGCCTCTTTATCTTGTCTTCATTATTTGCAGATACCCATCACTGAGTACTGCCATAATGATTCTACTGTGTGTGTCGGGGGGGCTGTTGTTGGTTTTTGTTTGTTTGTTTGGTTTTTTTGTTTTGTTTTCTTCCCTTCTGTACAGCTGAAATAAGATTTTAAAAGGGGTGTATGTTCTAATAAGTGCTTAGGAACAAAGAAGTAGAACCCCTTCCAAAAATGTATACCAGCTTCTTAGAACTTAGCTTTCCAATCTAAGCATCATTTTCAAACAAACAAACAAAAAGAAACTCAAAAAGAATAAAATACTGAATTTTTGCACTAAAAGTGATTCAGGGAAAAATAAGGTTTGCTTCCCAGTACATTGCCTCAAAAAATTCATCCTTCTCAAGATCTGTTTACAGAGTAGATAATTTTTAAAATTTTGGATTAAAACAGCTGCTGTGTAATTTAAACCAGCTTAATACAGATGTGTGTATAACTAATGAATACTTATATGTCCTTTAGTAATAGAAATAAATATTATAAAAAATTATATTTTTGATCAGTATTTGTGTGTATTCAAACTGCATTAGCAATGTTACTGGAAGGAATGACTTCAAAGAGGTAACTTGCAGTCTTTCTCAAAGGCTACTGAAGTTCACAAATACTTGTCTACACTTCTATGAAACCAATCGCAAGTGTTTTCAGTGTGATTTTATGAGGAAAGCTCAGCCCCATCACCAGAGACTGAATGAAAGTTTTCCAGTATGAGCTCTGACCAGATATTTTTAGTATCTGAAGTTTGTAAACACCAAAGGGAGGAGCCATAATTAGAATGATGAGCAGATGGTCTGACAACCAATAAGTCATCATAGGAAAGAAATGGAAAATTGTAGTGGGATGTTGGGAAGAACATCCTCATCAGCCGGGATTATGACGCTCGAAATATTCTTTCTGAGAAGTTGTGAAAATCCCCACATTTGAGACTCTTGATTAGAACACAATCTATAATTTAAAGCTGTATCTTCTATTATAATGTGACATCTCCTATATATATGGAAACTGATAAAAAAAAGGAAGTTGTGAAATCTCATGTCAGATGTAGTCTGCACTGAAGCCAAATATATATAGGAAATAGGAGAAAGAAGCAAACAAGTGAAGGGATCCATGAAAGGTAAGAATTGTTCTTAGTTGGTTTAAAAAATATACATTTTACAAATGTACAACTAATTTTTTAGATTCCTAGAAGTTCTAATTCCATGTGCCCTTATTTCTTCAAGTTACATAACAAGGATATTTTTTCCAAGGACAAGAAGATTTTTCTGTTATCATACATATGATACCCCAATAGCTTAAAACATTTGGTTTACTCTTTTATGCACAAAAATTGAAATGATGTTTATGTGTATACCTATAAACATACCAAAGTCCCATTTGATAACCATCATCACTTGTTAAATCAGGACTTTCTTACTTTAAAAAAACAAACAAACAAACAAAAAACCGCCAAGCCAAACAAATAAAAACATGAAAAACAAAACACTACCACAACAAAACCCAACCTAAAAAAAACCCCAATCAACAAAACATTAAAAACTGGCACCTAAATGATTCATTTGCAAAGTAAGGCAACATGTTTATCATTTCTGTACCAGTCCATTCCAATTCAGATCCTACTAAAGAAAAATTGCCTAATAAAGAATATGGAATTCAGGCAGTTACTAAATGAGTAACTTAAATTCAAAATATTTATACAAAATAAATAACCTCCATTACTACTATAGTTATATATCTATCTATTTTTTATTCATACTCACTTGCAACTCCATTGGAAAAATCCATGACAGCTTCATCGGCCCTGTGCCATAACAAAAGCCTCTGACAGAGAGGTAGGAAAGCCACATGTGCTCAAACTGGATTGTTTTTTCATTCACTAAATTTACCTCCACACATGAAAAAGATCAGAAAAATAGCATAAATCACAGAGGGTGAGGGGAAGAAATGAAGAATTACCTTAGAGTCTTGGAAACAACAGCCCCTGAAATCTTTGGTTTTACAAGAATGACAGTGCTGTCTTCCCTTCAAGTTATTATGACTCAACCTTTGCAATTCTGAACCCTAAAAGCAGAGATCTGTCTTTGTGACTGTTTGGTGAACACAGGGAGAGGTCCAAAAAGTGAACGAGAGTATCAAATGGATATATAGTCCTTAATGGAGTGACCTTTTTGCTGTTGGAGAACAGGGAGAATGAGCAAGATGTGATTTATTTTTGAGACACACAATCATTTTTAGAAAATAAAATACAGGGTTAGTTGTGATTCATAGAAGTGGAACATGTTACATGCACTTTTGAACACAACCTAGAGGCTGGTGTGAGGCCATCAGAAAGGTTATGAGAGATCTGAGACTGGGAAGCACCATGAAGCCCTGGGTTGAGTTGGCCTTGACTCTAATGACAATCAATCTAGTTTAGGGCAAACTCTGGAGAGGGCTTTCTTACTCAGAACTTGAACTGCAATCAGTGCAGGTTATAGGGCCTTTTGAATAGAAAGTCTTGCAGAACAGGAGATGGATCTGCTTATGCCTGGAGCCCCTGAGCATGTAGAACATGGGAGAAGATAATTGTGATTAGAAGAATACATTGACCCACTGTTTTCTTTCAACAGTACACTGTGGATGTAGTAGTGTAGTAGAGTGTAGTAGAAAGACATTTTTGGGGTTGAATTCTTATCTAAATCAGTAACAAAATTCCAGGAGGTTTATATTTATCCGATCCCTCACTGCAAGCTTTGTCACAGTACCACCAGACAAAATGTCTGATGAGCAGCGTAATCATAGAATGGTTTGGGTTGGGAGGGATGTTAAAAATCATGTAGTTCTATCCCCCCTGCCATTGGTAGGGACACCTCCTACTAGACCAGGTTGTTCAAAGCCCCATCCAGCCTGGTCTTGAACACTTCCAGGGATGGGGCATACACAACTTCTTTGGGCAAACTGTTCCAGCGCCTCACCCCACTCACAATAAAAAATTTCTTCCTAATATCTAACCTCAATCTATCCTTTTTCAGTTTAAAACCATTACCCCTCATGCTATGACTACTCTCCCCATCTTTCCTGTAACCCCTTTAAATACTGGAAGGGGCTATAACATCTCCCCAGAACCTTCTCTTCTCCAGATTCAACAACCCCAACTCTCTCGGTTTGATTTCATAGACGAGGTCCTCCAGCCCTTTGTGGCCTTTCTCTGGACTCACTTCAGTCCACTTCAGTCCTCACATCAACAGGTCCACATCCTTCTTATGCTGAGGGACCCAGAGGTAGATGCAGTACTCTCACTAGATCACAGAGGGAGAGAATCACCTCCCTTGACCTGCTGGCCACACTTCTTCTGATGCAGCCCAGGATGTACTTGGCATTCTCAGCTGCAAGTGCACATTGCCAGCTCATGTTCAGTTTTTCCTCCACCAACACTGCCAAATCAATCACCTCAGGGCTGTTCTCAGTCCATCCAAATGTTACCCATCACAAGTAGCCATACAATACATTTCAGTATCCAAGGCTCCTAGATTTGCTCTTGAATAGGCATTAAGTTTTGTTTCAGAAATGATCCCTGCCAAAAGCTGGTAGGAATAACAGGCTAGTTGATCCTCCCTTTTTATGTGGACTGTGAGGAAGCTGTTAGTCAGGTGCTCTTTTCAAATATCTTACACATAGGAAATAAATTTTTTTGATGTGGACATTCTTGTCAAACAGGGACTAGATTAATACTATATTTTTGGTTTACTGAATGAAGTAGAAACTCTACCACTCCTAGCCTGGGAGATTAATTCAATTGAACAGTAATTCATAGGTGAAAATTCCAATCTTGAAAATAAAATAAATCATTCTTTTGGAGATAAAGTTACTTGTTATTTTTACACCATTTTGATTCAAGATTATTTATTTAATCAAAGTAATTTGATTTTGGTTAGTATAGTATGGGGCTTTTATTTCCACATTAGGCAGCTACCTGCAAGGGATGCAGAAGGGAGAGTGAGTCAAATACCTACACATCCACATAATCTAGATTCACTCTAAAACAGGTCTGCTGAGTTGTGCCCAGAATGATGTAGATATATGTCATACTGTATTTATTTTGGCATCTGGCGAACTTGCCTTTCATGATCACAGTTGGTGGTTTTTGGGGGTTTTTAAAAAAAAAATTTTTTTTTTTATTATTTTTTTAAATATTAATAATATATTGTATTACTTACCCACTCAGCCTCCTGAGAATTCCCAGAGTTTCTTTTCAAGACCAGATATCACAGAGATATCCAAGCATGTCACCTATATCCTCTCAAACTCAATGGCATTGAAATTCCATTCTCGGTAGACATTAGTTTCTTCAGTGGATCAAGATGAATAGCACTCGATTTCTGCTAATTTTTTTTCATTTTTTTCCAAAGCTGGAATTCCTTCCTCTTTTCTCCCCAGCTAGGAGTGTTTGACCCATAATAACCTCCTTCCTAGATATCTATTATACAAGGCCCTTTGCCCAGTAACCCACTGATGCCATGCTGGAAGAAAATTTGTGCCCTTTACATTTCCATCTTTGTTTCTTAAAGAAAACTTCCAGAAACAGGCAATACTTTCACTCCACTACAAACTGGATTGTACTAATGGGAGTTCAGTACTGAGGTTTTCTATATGTAACCTTGAGCTCTTGGAAGAGTTAAAGAATTATTCAAAAAGAGTCACTTATATAGTTGGTAAGAAAAACAAGTTCGTTGCCATGAAGTTTGATTTCTTGACAATGGGAGATATAGTGCTCCTGGAAAAAGTTTGGAAGGTGAACAAATAGAAAAGATTGTCAAAACTAATGTTTGGGTACCAGCTGAAGTGAGCTTCACATTGTACTAGTGGAGAGCTGGGCTCTGAGGGAAAGGTGTTTGAACTGAAGAGCTTAATTTCCCATCTGTAAAATATGAAATAATGTCCCATTCTCATCTTCCTTCTCACCCCTAAACCTGAGAAACATTCCGATGTGGAAAAGCATCACCAAGGAGGAAAAAAATTCCACCTCGTCTTCTATTGGTGATGATACTTCAGACCATTTCTCCCCAACGTGGATTCAATTCCATTTTTTAACACAGAAGAAAATGGAGCCAGATGGGAATGATAAAGCTGTCTATACATTCACTTCATTCAAAGATGCAAGCTGCACTCAAAAGAATGCATATTTCTTTGTGCTATGAGACATAGGTAGGGAAAAAACCACAAACCATGGCAATATAATATTGTCCAGGTACTGCATAAGACTACATAATCTAATATGTGTATGTGTGAGTGTCTTTATGCCTAGGAAGGAGGGAAGAAGGAAAGACAAGGATTTTCTTCATTGCTGTTATGATGAGAGTTTTATTTGGAAAAAATATTATAAAATGTTGGGTGAAAACAAAGAATCATCTTCAATTATTTTTTCACTCCCTGATGACTCTATTTCCTTGATTTCAAGCCTAGCTGAAGTTTAGGTAGTACCGACACATGATCTGAGGAGCACATTTGTGCCTTCCTAGACCTTCCTTCCCACCTCCCCTCTGAGGGACAATGCACAAACTGGGTTCAAGGCACCTACCTCCAGTCACCCTGCCAGAGACAAGACAAGGAAGGGACTGCTTACTTAACATTTAAAAAGCAAAAGCTCTGCATACTGCTTAAGCAAAAAAACAATTGATCACCTATAGCAAGTAAACATTGTTTAGCCAGAGCACACAGACCTTGAGGGATTTATGAACAGCTCCAAGCTTACCTCTTGACTTTAGTTGGAAACCGTGCTGCTTGTCTGAGTAGCAGACTCTGACCGGTAATGTCTTGTGCAAATGAATTTAGATATTTTCTCAGCTTGTATTCATATTCTACAAAAGGTAAATATCCCCCAATTGCACCTACTTGGAGCTGAATTATCGACTTCATCTTTGAAGTGCAAATGAGCTGAATGAAAACATACTTAGATTGCAACACAGGAGCTATTCCTACTAGCTGATTTATGGTGCATTAACTGTCTAGTAAGGAAAGCCTTCTATTGCTATGGATTTGTAATCCCCTGGTCCAATTATCCTGAAGATGAAGGCAAAATGCCATCCACTGTATGGGGCGATCAATAGTGGTCATATCTTAAAATTCTTTACTTCCCTTTCTTTCCAGCAATCCTGGTTACAGGTTCTTCCATAAATTCCTCTTTCATGGTTTATCAGTCCTGCTGTTACTAGAAGCCAGACTACAGTTATGAAAATAAACTGCTATAAACAATCTTTCAGTAGGTTAAAACTATCAGTATTTATGGATAATGGAAACTCCTTTGGAAACTCCTAATCACCATAGTCTGTCTATATAAAAATTAATCCCTGACTAAATAAATGTTTCAGTAAGTGAAGAGAAACAGAATATTTATACAACCAAAAAAGAAGAAAAAAGACATGTCTAATTATTACAGACCCGTAACTTTTAATTATTTTTATTAAATAAAGAAATATATATATGAAGTCCTACCATATGAAAAATTCAAGGCTCCCAATTCTGTTAGTGTTTGTGAAAGGGCATTATATCTTCATGCAATACCATTCCCAAAGTCTCATTTGAAAGAGAAGAGGTGGTCTCTTATTTGCCAATACATCATATCCACTTCTTTGGTCTTCTGTCTTCAGGCATACATTTTTCTCTGTGTAAAACTTTCTTCCCACTCTTACCAGTTTTGTGTCACTATACAAATTCATTTGGATTCTTCTCAAAACTTCCAACATAAACACAGTCTTCAGTTTATTTGAAAAATACTGTTTATCCTAAGAAAATACTGAATGTTTCACAGTCAGTTTACTTGTCATATTTGTGTGTGTGTTTCAGTCTATTTATATTTGATAAAGCAAGATATTTCTCTCATTTTAGAGATAGCTAAATAAAGACACAACAATTGAGGTTTCATGCCATAGGTGTAGATGCTTGCAAGATGAATGTCTTCATTGGAGTAAGTAAGCCTCAGCATTTATTACCAAAGGAGATCTAGTTATTACATTCATTGCAATTTAGGATGAGATCCCTCTCATCCTCAGGTACCTGTGTAAAATATGGCACATATATATTCTATTCCCTCCCTAATTTACTGATTTAATCTATTAAGAACAAAGACAATGAGGAATGGCTGCTTGTAATGGTGACATCTAGCTTGTATCTATCTGAAATAAGGCTAAAATTAATCCCAGCCCTATCATAAAAGTGAAGACAGCAACAAGGCAAAGAGTCACAGTGAGGACTAAGGTATTTTTTGAGATCAATACCATTGTCATGATTGCACAATGAGACTACAAGGGGTCTCAGCCTCTTGAAAGCACCTATTCTGCTTTCTACAGTGATTTGAGATCATAAAATGATCATAACCTTCATTATTTTAATTCAAACAGGTAAGATTACTGTGTTATCTGGAAATAGAAAAATTGCATGTGATTTTGGGCCACAATTTAAGTTTCTACGATCCTTTCTAACAAAGTAAATGACCTGTGTCTGGTGGAAACTAGGTAAACTAGTGTCCAACACCACATTAAATTCTGGCTGTCCTAGTTGCATATAGGATTCTTTAAAGCCACTGCAGACTATGAAGTAAAGAAGATGCTTGGAGTGACTGAATAGCTTTTTTCATCATTGTGTTTTTGCTATTCTAGCAATCAAGGTACCTGCATTTTTGTCTCTACAGTATGAACGTTTTTTAAATTTATTCACAAAATTTTATTCACAAAATTCATTTATGAACTAAAGAATCATCTGCTTTATAGATTAAAAGCTATGGATCATAATAACTGCAGATATTTATTCAAGGTCATCCAAGAGATCTGAATGTGCTCCTGGAATCAAATTCTGCTGTCCTGAACCCCTTTTCACACTTCTTCTCATTGGAACCAGTTTCATATTTAAAGAGTTGCCTAAGAATCACAGAGCTACATGAAATTCAATTTTTTATAAGTGATCCTTCCATTTTCTTGGGAAATATACCATTCTGTTTGGGCTCAGTCCAGAAGAAATTATGTAGGTACAACAGAAACACAGCAATCCCATTTCCATGAGAATTTTTTATCTGCACTACTCTGTAAAGCTTTTGCCTAACTTCAAAGTTCAGATGTTACTTTGTAAAGGCAGAATTAATTTTCTTGATTGCTAATCCATCACCACTAAGTATGATGCATATGGTATCAAACATAGGTATTTCTGCTATCATTAATTGTGGCACATTGTCACAACCGATAAGGAAATGCAGTATGAGAACAAGAAAACAGTCGCTGGATTTGGCAGCTTATCCTTGTTTTGCTAGTCACCATGGCAGGTACCAACCGAAACCCTTAACTCAGGAGGGTGATTGTGTGAATAAGGGAGGAAAAGAAACTCAGGACTTGGAGAGCATCAATCATTCAGCTGTGTTGAATCACAGTCAGTTTGCAGGGCTGCTGTTCAGTGAAAGATAAAGATGGATAGGTCTGAAGGTGGGAGAACGGGAAAGTTCTGTAAAATATCCTAATGCTCAGGAGCAAGGCATAACTTTTGGCCCTGCAGGTTTTGCTAGAGAAAAGGAGAGGCAGTGACACAGAGGATGAGAGAAGGAAATTAACATGTGCTTGATAAAAGAGAAATCAAATAAGGAACTGTGGTTTAAATGGCAGATAAAGTATAGCTGAAGTGATAAGTTTCATATAAGAGACAGGAAAGGAAATTAAAAAAACATAAGTTAACAGGGTAGAAAATATCTGGGTCCAAGCCCAACATACGGTATAAATACTCAGGTCAGGAAGAACAGGATGAGCTGTTTTCTTTTTCAAGAAAGAAAATCCTAAAGTGTTACGGAGGGCTTCAGAAAAAGATTTGCTTTTCTGTTTCAGTGTGCTTTATGGGGAAAGAATAGAATCACTGAAATAGCTGTGAATTACAGATTAAACCATTTTATTATTAATAAAAAAAGTCAATGGAGATAGATCCTTTTGAGATTGTTCCCCAGAGTAGCCCCATAATATGGAAAGTTTATACAAGCAGAGAGATAAGCAAGTGAATCCTGTATTTTAAAACTAGAAGAAGCTGTTACTATTATCTTTGCTGACCTTCAGTGTAATGCAGACCTCGAACTGCACAATGATTTCTGCATTAGATGAAGAACTAGTGTTTAAAAGTTTCTGGACAGGGCTGCAGCCCATATTGAAGCAGGAGGGTCCCTTTAATTCATCCAGTCATCTCAAAATTATACTGAAATCTTCTCCAGCCCCCGGTTTAACCCAGTGGCTGGGAGGAAAAAAATGATAATTTGAAACCACCTTAATCCTGCTCATTTATTGCTAAACTGTGAGTTGAATGTTATATAGTAGCGCAACACAGATTTTTAACAATATTGCATTGTTATTGTCTTTACTATGAAGGGAATCTTAGTCTCAAGAAATGGGCTCTGGATTAGAATTCTTTCTTCTCTTTTGAATTTGCTAAATAGTAGGCCTCCAAAGGTCATATAGGGATATAGAACTGAGACAAGGGATTGGCCTGACTCTCTTACTTTACTGTCAATTTAGATATTTTCCTCTATTTAGGGTGGGTTGATTTTTTCCCTTCTAAATGTGAACTTCTTATTAAATCAAATCCTGAATTTTCAGTAAAAACTAGAAATAGACTTCAGCAAAATACCTGTTCCCATTCCACATTGAACTCTGTTCTGCAGTCCTGCTTTTCTCAGCTGTATATATCTAAGGGGCAAATTGCAGGTCTCTGCACTGGTGACTTCCAGAGTGTGTTTCCCACTCGCCTCGTAGGACCTCTGTTTCTTATTTCTCTGTTGGTTAATGTTAAACTATTTTGCTATCACAAACCATTCATGCTTATCCTTCTGTAACTTTATGAATCTTCAGCAGTTTCATATATCTTCATTTAAGTGAACTAAAAATAGCTGTTCTGGGATCAGGAAGTAAAACAGACGCTATAACAAAGCTGTAATAACAATAATAGGACAATCATCACAGTAACAATAAACAATGCTAATATTGATAAGTGATCACTATTCTTTTCACTTTTAAACTACACTAAATATATACTAAATTATATTACAAATATATGATACAATGCATGATACTGTTCCTCAGATATTTTTAATTCAAATATTTTTTTAATATACGTATATATTTAAATGTGTATATATATGTATGGGTTTGTGTGTGTGTATATACACACACAGAGAAACACACCTTTAACTCAGTGAGATCTACTCTGCAGAAACAAAGCCACATATTTAAATAGCACTGAATTTATTTGAGTCACCTTTTAAAATCTAGCCTTGTTTTCTGGATATCTCACACACATTCATGAGGAGATTAATATCTTTTTGATACAGAAACATACCCAACAACATATGTAAGTTCTGTCTCCTTGCAATGCATTCTGCTCCATGGAGGAGTTTATCACTGAAGGTACCAATGTAGTACATTCTTCAACTGAAACAGGAATGGTTTGCAAAGTCCAATATTAACAGCAATACTGAAGGTAACTCAGGAAATACCATTTTCTTTAGCACAATGGTTTTCCTGAAGTTAGGGCTAAGAGATGACCACAAAGAAAGAGAAGGAGCTGGAAAAGAGTTTCTGTGCTGCCTTGCACAGCCAAATTAATGTTGTTATATGTAGCATGATGTAAGGGTATTTTTACAGACAAGTAAATCGAGAGAGAAGAGTGGTTGCAGTGCCTTTAATTTGAATAAATTGCCAATGTGAAGGACTTGGAAAAGTGATAAACTCAGAACAAGACAGGGACACCACTTCTGGGGTAAAATCGCCAGCAGCAAATTGAGGACATTGTCCTTTTTTGAAATAGATGTGAGTCTTTCATTGGCTTCTCCAGGTTTGGATCAAGCTAACAGCAGGGAAGCATAATTTAGCTACCTGAATGTGCAGAAGAAATTCAGAGGGAAGGAATGCACGAAGCCTCACTGGCACATAGCCATGGGCTCTGGAGGTGACCCCCCCAGCTCTCACAAAAAGATGGATAGAAACAAACACCGGAGGCCAAGGCCACAATTTTCGAATGACCCTCTAAAGCAACCCTTCCACCAGCCTCATGTTTCATGTACGGCCAGCAGTTAAAACAATGCAAATACACACCAAAACAGGCTTTTGTGTAAATTCAATATTATTACAGTATACAAAAAATGTAATATAGAACAAAGAACATTTTAATGCATAATAATTAAAGTGGGAAATTACCAAATGTGAATTCACTTGCCACTTCATTTACCATGTTACATTATAGATCTGGTAACCTTTATATTCAATAATAAAATCTTTCACTAATTCCTAAAATAAACTCTAAAAAACAAAAAAAGCAGTTCTTTGCTGAAATATAGCATATGCCAGAGCAGTAAGTTAATAGTAACAGTTTTCAAATTATTTTGGAACTTATTAAATCCTGTGGGCCTTATCCATAGCTGGTGGTATATTTCTTGTGACTTCAAATGAATTAATACCACTATGGATTTGGTTTTATGTGTTTTTCCCCTTAATTCTATACTCTTTTTTTTCCTCTCATTTGGGTTGTTTTTTGTTTCTTGTTTCTTTTTTCTTTTTTTTTTTTTTCAGGCAGAACAGTACTTCAAAAAACCATATTTAAATCTCTCAGAAAATCCACTGCATTGTTGAATGCTAAGGCGTTAAAATGGAGAACTTCTGGTATTTTCTTACATGCTACATGCAGGAAAATGCCAGGGCCAGTACCGGTTCTTCCCAGTTCCGTGAAAGACCATGTCAAAGGTGTGAGCAGATGAAGAGGGATTTTATAATTCTTCTTCCTCTCCTGAGCAAATTTGTCCCTTACATTGTTTTCCCCTTACTGCAATTGAAGAGCAAGAGGGAATATTTAGATTCTACACAACCTGTTGTCTCACTTTTCTCACCTCTGCTGTGGTCTGAAGAAGTCTCTTCCTCTCCCTTTGGGGTGCCCATCAGAAACTCTCCCACTTCACCGGTAATACATTTCTTGAATTGTAAATAAAGTGTTTGGCAAAGGGTAGAAGGAAAAAAGAAAACGACAAAATAAGACAAATTGTAAACAAATGTGACAAGATTAATACAAAATCAGAAAACCAGGTGCAAAGCTAGCATGGCCTTGCATGAATCTTACTCACAGCAGAGCTGAGAAAATGTTTGATTAATAATTTTGTTTTCTGTTTCACCTTCTTTTTTTTTCTTTTTCCCACTACACCTGAGAGCTGTCTGGCTCAATTGTCAGCAAGGTTGTGTCCAGTGTTTGCATGCTGTATAGATGTTGTTTGTCTAGGAGAAAACCAGAATTTTAGACCCCACCCATCAACATGGCTGAGCAAAGAGTTCCTGGGAAGAAAAGCTTTGCAGTGCTCTCCCCACATAGCTTCTGAACTGCAGTTCCCTTAGTTTCCAAGGACCAAACATGTCTGTTACTAGCCTGCTAGGACTCTACTGAATGGCCCTAGGAGAAGGAGAGCACAGGAGACTTTTGTTGCTGGATTTTCTTCTTCCTTATTTGGGCAAAATGGTCCTTGACTGTTCTAGTTTCTAAATCATCTCCTCTTGGTTAAACATGGGGATGTGCTAATCTTTTCCATTTTAGGGAGATTTTTTTTTTACCATTATGTCTACATTTTAATTTTATAATTACTACTGGTGGTAACATTTACATATGTATTTAATTCTTCTACCTTCATCACTTCATACAATATTTGATGATCTTCCACTGTAATGTATTAGTCTCATGTCATCACCGTCTATATCAGAATGCAAGTCCCTGCTTTTAATTTCTACTAATAATAATTTCAGAAGTTAAGTACAATTAAAAAGAGAAGATGGAAAAGCAAAAGCTGAAGTAAGGTTTTGGTTGATTTACTCATTATTTGAGCATTGTCTTCAGTCATTAGTGATTTGCACATAGATGGAAAAGGGCAAAGTATGCAAATTGGACCTAAATAGCTCTATAGAAATGAAATAAAATGTTTTGTAGATGGACTGCTACTCAGACTTTCTCCCTGCAGATTATCCAAGTATTTACTTTGGAAATTTGTAGCCTTTTGAACATATCCTTTATGTACACTGTTACAGTCCCAAGAGTATTCTCCTATTCTATAAAGAATTCACCTGACAGCAGTAGTCTGAGTGGAAACAACAATCATTGACTAAAAATATCCACATCTCAAAGGCTATTTTGAATAAATGTATCATTCCATGCTATGCTAGTACAGTGTCTTGCACAGTGACCAAGGCTTGTAATGGTATCATTACTATTATTAAATCATAATATTTTTTGTAATAACTTTCACACAATCATGTTCTGTTACCAGCATTTCTTGCATTGAATGCTTTTAATTGCATCAGCTTTTTTTGTGCTAGGAGTTAATATATCTCATTTCTGCAGTCCAGCAAACACTGTAAAAAATCTTATGTGATTTTTTATGTGAATTAATTTCTCCAATACCCACTTTTCTATGAAAATTCAAGACACTGAGATTTCCTGTCAGGAGTGTGTTTATCAAACATTTATTACTATTAGCAATAATAGTTTTAAAGATGCAAACATTTTCAGTGAGATGTGCTTGTTCTTTTACCCTGTTAAGAAGACTGTATTAAGATTTTGAAATTTTTCTTACCAATTGCAAACAAGCACTGAGTTTAAACACCAGGAAAAAAAATATCACAGTATCTTTACAGGCTTAATAATAATAAAAATAAGGCAGAAAAGTCTGTCAAATCATTCCAGATAGCAAATAAATCTGCGAAGGCTGTGATCTGCTGGGAAGTAGAAGGAAGCTAATTTGTCAGATAAATGATTTGTTGTGAATTGTTCTGTTATCTCTGTTCAAGGGGAATGAGCCTTGATTCTGGAAGATGCCGAGCCAGTCCTGCTGGTTTCTAAACAGTCTCAAGTCCCATTGTGGGAGAATATCCATTTCTTTCAAACACAGAGTGATTCTAATGAGATGCAGCACAATGTCCAGGCCAGAGTAAAAGAAATCTGAATTCTGTTCCCACCTCCACCATGGGTCTGCTGCACGACCTTGGGCAAATCACTTATCCTCTCTGGACAGCCATTCTTCCATCTGAAAATTTGGCATGATACTATATTTTTAAAGCTCTTTTGGACCCAGGAAGAAAAATAGCTAGACATTGTTATTATTATTATATTTCATTGCTGACATCTATTACTGAGTATGTATTTCACCATGACAGCTATCACAGTATGTATATTTCTATAATGACAACTATCACAACACATATATTTCTGGGCTGACAACTACCGTATTAGAGTGTATATATTTTTGGAATTAAAGCTATAACAGCATACATTGTTCTAAAACTATAGTACTAATTGTCATATACTTTTCACAAATACACAGTGTGTTACTATATGTCATCAAATTGCACTTCATGTTTCATTTTATATATATATATATGTATACATAAAGTGCAATTTCTATTCCATGTTGTTTGAAATCCATCAAATTCTTTATCCTAATAAAGCACTCTTGCACAAAGCAATTTCTAGTTACAATGTGTAGAAATGCATGTAATATGAAAGACTTTTAATGTCTAACAATTCAGCATGGCAGTATCATTGAAATCTTTCACAGCATATATTAGACAGTTAAACATTGCAATCTGCTCTTCACACTGTTATCCAATAAGCAAAGAAATGCCAGGAACAGTCAAAAGCTAGGAGGGTTTTGTTCTTTCTTGTTTTCTTGCCAAAATTTATGAATATTTTTTAAAGTGTATTTGCTATGTAGTCAGAGGAAGAAATCACATCCCTGTAAAATAAAAAAGGAATTGTTCTTTCCTAGCAGTGCAGTTCATGTTAGGATTATATACAGTTGACTGCTTGATAGCAGAATGCTTGCCTATTATTCAAATTAAAAATTACTTGTAACTTTAATGTACTTTGAATTATTTTTAAATTTAAAAAGGAACACTTACCTATTCAAAATGCTTAAAATTATAAGACACATATTTCAGCATCAGTTAGTAAGTTTATTCACTTGATTGCAATGCAAGTTTCATGTTTAAGAAAAACTAAACTATCTCACAGTAGAATATCCTTGTTGTGGAAAAGCTCAGAATTGAAGCTCATTTCGTATCCTTGTTTACAGTTCGAACAAACACCTACAATGTCCAAAACCTAGGTAGGAAAACTTTTCCAATTTAACTAGAGATATTTAGTAAAGTAAGACTGAAGCTCCAGCTTTCCTGGGTCCCTAAAATAAGATGAGGCAGGTAAAAGAAAAAATACAGATGTTCTTCTTTTTTGCTTTGAAGATCTTTAATTGCCTAAAACCATGAAAAAATATGTATTTTTTAAAACCTAATTTCATTCACTCATGTTTTAAATGTTGATTCTTTGACCTTTCAGTTCTGCAGAACAAACTAGTTTAATGTCAAGGACTTTCAAAAGGGAATTTATTCCAGCCATTCAAGCTACTAATGCCAGTTTCTTTAGCCTTAATAGGTCTAAAATCTCCTTGCAAACTGTGATATTAATTCCCAGACACTCACTAGTTATTTTTCTCAATGATTTCCTGTGCTGGTTTTGGCTGGGATAGAGTTCATTTTCCTCAGACTAGAGATTATAATTTGGATTTTACGTGTGGACTACGATTTGGATTTGTGCTGGAAACAGTGTTGATAACTCAGGGATATTTTAGTTACTGCTGAGCAGTGCTTACACAGAGTCAAGGCCTTTTCTGAGTTTCACGTCACTCCACCAGTGAGTAGGCTGAGTTTGCATAAGGAGCTGGGAGGGGACAAAGCAGGGACCGCTGACCCCAACTGACCAAAGGGATATTCCATGTTATTTGATGTCATGATCAGCAATAAAACTACGGTGAAAGTTGATGGGGAGGCCGTTCCTCAGGGGCTGACTGGGCATCGGTCAGCTGCTGGTGAGCAATTGTTTTCATTTACATTACTTGTCTTTCTTGGGTTTTATTTCTCTCTCTTTGTTATTTTCCTTTTGATTACAAATTATCATTATTAATATTAATAATATTATTAATATCATTAACATCATTTTATTTCAATTACTATACTGTTCTTATCTCAAACCATGAGTTTTCTCTCTTTTACTCTTCCGAGTATTTTTCCCATTGCACTGTAGGGAAAGGAACGCATGTCTTTATGTTGCTTAGTTGCTGGCTAGACTTAAACCACAACACCTCCACTGTCTGAGATACGAATACCCCAATGCAGTATGAGCTCATGTTTAAAAAAGTGCTATGGCAGGATGGAGACTTGACAGTCTATCCCCTGGAAAAGTCTGCACACAGCTATGGTTACCTTTCTTGAACCTACAAAGCAGCTTATTACCTCTATTAAGCAGGTTGGTTGACATCTTTGACAATAGTGTGGGACTTTTCTATCTGCTCACGCTTCTGTCTGCTAATATGCTGCTGGTTTTATGATGGCAACACCACTTGGGGTTGTTTGTATATGGGTGCTGCACCAGTGTTCCCAATGATACACTCTCAGTGGTGTCTCTTAAATATTGAAACTAATACAATTAACCAAATATGTGCCTTCTGATTACAGATGAAAAAAAAATCACAACAAAACCCTGGCTGAATTGTGAGGAAAAGTACTAACCTCTGTTGTACCCATAAGAAAAAAACACATGTTTCACCCAAGGCACAGCCTTGTACTTATTAGTATTAGTTCCAGAACCACTGCTAAGTCAAGTATTTTGAGATGCTAGGTCATGAATAATAATGCCAGAGAAGTACAATAATTAATAGAACATGAGGATATTCCCTAAAGAGCATGAGCGGCATTGCAAGAGGTATGCATGCCTCTCCTTTGAAATTTGTCTGCTATGGCCTCTTGAACTTTGATTTTGAAAGGTGGGGAAGAGGTAAAATGAATTACACTTCATTAGCAATGTCGAGGAAGATGGAGCCCTCTCTTCTCTGGAGAAACAGCCTTTAATTGTTAAATTCCCAGAATTCCCCAGTGCACATCAAGCTGGATTCACTCTTTTGCTCTGGCTGGGTGCAGGTGATAGTTTTCATTAGCCATTCTTTCTCTTGACCCTGATGGCATCACTGTTATTGTTATTTATTAATTTAAAGTGCCTCATTCTCCCCTGGATTGCAGGCGTTTCACACAAAACTCATATCCACTAAGCAAATATTAGCATAATGGCAGCAAAACAAACTTTTCAAGAATGTTTTCTATCAATTTATCAGTGGCTGACCAACATCCCTAGAGGCTCAGGTCTGCTTAGTCTGCTAGCAATTACAACAGAAACAAGCTCCCATTGCACATACCTCTTACCATTCTGACTCTAACCTTGACCTGGAAAGGGCATTTTCTAGGGGTTAGAGGATGTCTTAACCTATTCATTACTTTCCTTGCTTTTTAGATAGATGGAGGAAAATCATTCAGTTAGTGATGATCTTAGCAAGCAACAGTATATTAGCCAAAATGAAGAGTAATTCAGGGAAGCAGGAGAAAGGAGCACAGGCACCAAGGTCATGAATTTCATGCTTTTCTTCACCCAATGGGGTACATATTTTGAAGTTGTTCAATTGCTTATCAGATTTAAGAGGGGGCAATTTTTTTGTTAGGCTTTTATACCCCCTTAAGGTAACAAGGGAGAATCGGGACTTCCTAAGTGTTTTGTTTTGATTTTTTTCTTAAAAAGAATGTAACAGTTCTCTATACACACCTTGCTGAGACAGTTGCCACTCTGGGTGGCGCTTTAGTGGTGGGTGCACTCCCTGGACTCTTTCACTTTCTGTTTAGTGTGCTTCTTTGAAGCAGCCCTTAGAAATCCTCCATGAAAAGTAGATGTAAATATAAGAGCAGCTCCAATAAGAACCCACACAAGCTTTTGGAAGAAATAGAAGGAATCTCGCACTTCCTTCTTTGGTCTATGTTTTGTGAGTTGCATGTTCTACGATACACCTGTCCTAATTCTCAGTGTGCAAAGCCTTCTTCCTGCAGCTTTGTCAAAGAGAAGTCTTGTGAATAACCTTAAAGTCCTAGAGAAGCTACTGCATCTTCCAAAGGTTCATGCAACAGGAAACAGGACTGCTGCCGCCATTGGTTCTCAAACTCATCTATTCACGATCTACTCTGGAGCCTTTACATGCTGCAATGCTATGAGAAGCTCTTAAGGACTCCTTTTGAAATAGCAGAATGGAAAATTCACTCTGGCTTACCTCTGGCTTTAAAAACTATGCTTGTTCTTCTCCAAGAGAATGGCTTTTCTCCCATGTCATTGCTACTGTGACTGATCCTGTGTGGTCAGGGCAAGTCCCCTAACACATCTGAGGTGCTGTGTAGATACCCGGGTACTTAGTTCTTTCTGAACTCTGCTCTCAGGTATATTTACATAATACATCCAAAGTAGAGGAAGTCTCATCCATGAATCTTGGAATACCTTCCATGACACAAGGATTCCCACTGAAATCTTTGCAAAGACAACAAAAGGTAAACACATAAAAATCTTGGTGTCTAGCCATCTCTAACTCTCCAATTGTTTGGTTGTCCATATCTAGCTGAGTCCAGAAAAATGCCCAGACTACTGCTTCCAGGGCTTTTACAAGCTGTTTTAATTGCTCTGAACCATTCAGTTCCAAGAATGTAGTTAAGAAATAATTGCTACTTTTTTCTGTCAATGTTCTGCCACACAAAATGATTTAAAAAGCAAACAAACAAGCAAAAAACAACACCACAACCAACAGAAAACCCATATCTTTTCTGTTTTTCACAACTCTTGTCAGTGCTACAGCTTGGTATGGTACCTAGAAGTATTGAACAAGAAGCTGTATGCTTAAAAGAAGCAAAATTCCCATTTTACCCATGTAGGAAGTAGAAAACATTAACATTTGGATTTGAATGTGCCCAGGCTGCTCCAGCAGCTTGGCAACCAGAAATAATATGCTTCCTGGAGGATCAGAGACCATGGAAAATAATTGTAAAGATAAGTACTTGGTGCAAAGAAGGGTTATGTGGAAGCAAGAGTGAAGAAATCTACATTAGGAGACCAGCTGTGCATTAGGTGTATAATGCAATACAGAATGACATAAATTACCATAGCAAACAAATGGACACTTAAGAAGCTGCACATAGGGGAATATGCATAAAAAAAAGACTGGGATTCCAGGCACTGTTTGCCTTGACGCTTCTTGTTTGTGAAGGGGTTTATTTGCTTGGGATTTTTCAAAAAAAACACACCAAACAACCAGAAACCAAAACAAAGCAAGCCCTCCAGGCATACATTTACACTTCTTTTTCTTTTATTTTTAAATCCACATTTTAGGCACATTTTTTTTCCCAACTTATATGCTTTACCTTAGATTTTTCTATTATATGGTAGATTTTTTTCCTTTTTTTTCTCAGTTGTGAAGGTACTGTGGTATTATTTAAGTCAATGTGTATTAGTGCAAACAGCTCTAGACCCGACATTTCTGGGGAAAATATCCCAGTACTTTAAGCTGGAGACATTCCACAGCCTGGAGAGACTTTTAAATTATATCAAATCCTAAGACACAAAATCAGGAAGGTTATAACAAATCTTTCAAGTCCAGATTAAGAGAATGATATAGGTCTCGGTGGTATCAAAAACTGGTGGGTATTTTGTAATATTTATAGAACTATTTATAGAACAAAGCATAAATAGGAAAAAATATCTTTGATATCAATAGAAATTTGAGCTATGCTTAAATACATATTTTTTTTCAGAGTAGGAATATCTTTGTTTGGTTAATTAAGAGTTAGCTTTTATCTAGCTTATGTATGTACAATGACGTCGGCACCTTAATAATATTTCTTTACAACCAGTGAACAGAATTATGTTCTTCACAGCATGTTTTAGATCCCTGATTTAAAATGAGAGGAATCTTGCCTTCGATGTGATTACTTCTCTCCATTTACTATAGAGAGAGTATGCAGCGACTAGCTCAGATGAAAATGTCTGCTCTGTGTATATCTATTTAAGGTCCAATGAATCACACCTGAAACTTTGAACTCTAAGTCCTTTTTATTCTTTATATTAAAAAAAACAAACCAATGCCTTACTTCCAGTTTAACTGTGTATGTTGTGGGAAGACAGATCAGTATCCTCTTTATTCAGTGGTCTCCTGTCCTCCCTTTCCTAAGAAAAGAATGAAAAAAGAATGAATGAGATCTGTTAGCAATCAATGGGCAGGATATCCTACTTTAAATGCAGCATGCTAAGGCACTCTGTGCTAGCCCAGATTAATATGCCTTGTGAATTAACAACATATAAGCCGTGAAACATTACCATTTGCTTCAAGTTAGATTACGATTTCTGTGAATATTTGTTTGAGAGGTATTCTGGAAAAGCAGTAGTAAAATAGGTGGTGATAAAATCTGTTTGTACAACTTTATAAAATATAGTGTTTCCTTTCTTCATACTCAAATTAACTAGTGGAAAAAATAATATGATTCGTTGGCTGAGTTTTATTTTTAAGAAGGAAAATTATTTGAAACCTAGAAAAAGAAACCATACCATATACCTAACATAACATGTAGTATACAACTGAAAAACAAAACAAAACTCGTGGGTGTATCAAATGTAATTTTCATAGCTTGTGGTCTTATTGTAGTTTTTTGGGTTTGTTTTTGTTTTTTTTCTTATAGTTCTGTAAGAAAAGGAAATTTTTCCATAGCTGGAAAATGGGTAGAAACTTGTTCATATGTGCAATGTCTCAAACATGAAGCAAACAGGCTGAAACTTCTCAAATTTGACTTGTTCTCTCTCTAGCAATTTAACTAATAGTTTATTCTAGTTTCTTAAATAAATAAATAAATAAAATTTTTATAAGGTACCTGCTTGAAAAGTGCAATATAAATGCAAATAGACTGACATTGAGAATCCCTTGATTAAATGCTACAGAATCGTAGAAATAGAAAATAAAATCTTTTTCTTTAAGCAACAGTTAACTCCAGTAATACTATCTTAACTAAAAGACATGAAACAAATCCAAACTATAATTCCAATAACCTTGATAACCCAACTCATACTGAAAAAAACCCCCAACCAAAACCCCAAAAACCAAAAAAACCCCATGTGGAATAAATTTCCTTTAATCTCCCTAGAGCCAAAAAGAAAATTAACTACTGTGGATAAACAGAGGGTTGGCTGTTTATCAAGCAGCACAAACTAGTACACAATACTGTAAGCTGGCCAGGCAAAATAGGAAAAGTAGAAATCCTTAGTGGTTTTTATTCATATTTAAAGGGTATGAGGTCACAGCTAAGAACTACGGTTTTAAGATGAAGGATTTTGATTTACGGAAAAAGTTTCTGTTAAAAAATTAAATGGTAGGAGATAATGTTATCAAGAGATATTTTGAAGTCTTTGTTGGACCAAAAAGACAAAGTCCCTAGATCTCTATTACGTATCATACTAGTGAGGATTTATGACTTTGGATGAACAGATCTATAGTCTATCAGGAGGAACGGAATAAATGGAACCAAAGCCAAGTTTGTGCAAGAAAGAGGGTATGAGTGAAAGACATTATTAAAGCATCCAGTAATGGAAATCTATGAGAACTCGGGACAGTGTTACAGGTGCAATAATTAAATCCCCTTGCAAACTGAAACTTTGTTCTCTTTCTCCCTCTTTCAAACTGAAATGCTGGGCAGGTGGGGCACAGGTATTAGAGTTTTATCTTTCTTTCTGAGCCAAAAGAAGATGAAGGATTCAGAGAGCATCTCAAAACCGACAGTGCTGTAACAGACTGATAACAGGGTATTTAGGATGTTCTTTGGGGAAGCTATCCCCTCAGTAATAATGGCAATGAGTAGTTCCAGCTTCCGGTATGTGCAAAGCTCGGAAAGTACTGGTTTTAATAAAATTTATTCATCACCTCTTTGCTCAATGCTAGCTTTATCCAGCCAACCATCCATCAACATGTGGCTATCCATAGGTCTTACTGGCCAACTATGCCAATATGTACACCTATAGTTGAGATGGAAGAGTAGACAGTACGAGACCAAGGTTCAGCAGCTAGACCACTTTCAGATGTTTACGCAAGATGTTTCCCTGTTCCTCCATCCCTACACGCATGTGAATGTCTCTGACTATCTGATAGACATTTACGGTCACAGAATCACAGAATGATATGGCCTTGGAAGGGACGTCTAGAGATCATCTAGTCCAACCCCCCTGCCAAAGCATGTTCACCTAGAGCAGGTTGCACAGGAACTTGTCCAGGTTTTGAATGTCTCCAGAGAAGGAGATTCCACCACCTCTCTGGGCAGCCTGTTCCAATATTCTGCCACCCTTAAAGTGAAGAAGTTTCTCCTCAGGTTTAGATAAAACTTCTTATGTTCAAGTTTGTGCCCATTTCCTCTTGTCCTGTCACTGGGCACCACTAAAATAAGACTGGACCCTTCCTCTTCGCACAAACCCTTTAAGTATTTATAGGTGTTGATCAGATCCCCCCTCAGCCTTCTCTTCTCCAGACTAAAAAGGCCCAAAACCCTCAGCCTTTCCTCAGCAGAAAGATGCTTCAGGTCTCTGTCATCTTTGTTGTACCCTCTTCGGTAGTTGCCTGTCTTTGAAATGGGGAGCCCAGAACTGGACACAGTACTCCAGATGGGGCCTCACCAGGGCAGAGTAGAGAGGGAAGATAATCTCCCTCGACCTGCTGGTCACACTCTTTCTGATACACCCCAGGATGCCATTGGCCTTCTTGACCACAAGGGTGCATTGCTGACTCATGGTCATCCTATTGTCCACCAGGACTCCCAGGTCTTTCTCCTCAGAGGTGCCCTTCAGCAGGTCAGCACCCAACCTCTACTGGTGCATGGGGTTATTTCTCCCCAGGTGCAGGACCCTACACTTGACCTTGTTGACTTTCATCAGGTTCCTCTCTGTCCAACTCTCCAGCCTGTCCAGGTCTCACTGTATGGCAACATAGCCCTCCAGCGTGTCAATGAGCCCTCCCAGTTTTGTATCATCAGCAAGCTTGCTGAGGGTACACTCCATGCCCTCATCCGGGTCATTATGAATATATTGAAGAGGACTGGGTACAGTACTGACCCCTGGGGACCCCACTTGTTATGGACCTCCAACTAGATTTTGTGCCACTGATCACGACTCTCTGAGCTCTGTATTTCAGTAGACAACATCCACTGGCCTCCCCTCATCTACCCACGCAGTCATGCCATCGTAGAAAGCTATCAGGTTAGTCAGACATGATTTCCCATTGGTGAATCTGTGTTGACTACTACTGATAGCTTTCTTTTCTTCCAGATGCTTTGAGATGATGCCCAAAATGAGCTGTTCCACCGTCTTTCCAGGGATGGAGGTGAGGCTGACTGGCCTGTAGTTTCCAGTGTCCTCCTTCTTGCTCTTTTTGAAGACTGGATTGACACTGGCTTTCATCCAGTCCTCGGGCACCTTGCCTGTTCACCAGGACCTTTCAAAGATGATGGAGAGTGGCCCAGCAATGACTTATTCCAGCTCCCTCAGCAGTTGCAGGTGCATCCCATCAGGATCCATGGACTTGCAGGTATCCAGTTTACTTAATTGTTCCTTAACTTGGTCTTCCTCAACCAAGGGGAAGTCTTTTGTCCAGACTTTTTGTTTCTTCCAAAGTGCTGGACTCCTGAGGGCTGGCCTGAGCAGTAGAGACTGAAGCAAAGAAGACATTCAGCAACTACGCCTTCTCTGCATCCTGTCACCACGGCACCTGTCTCATTCAACAGTGGGCCCACATTTTCTCTCCTTTTCCTTTTGCCTCCAATATACCTGAAAAAACCCTTCTAGCTGACTTTGACATCCCTTGCCAATTTTAATTCCAAGGAGTCCCTTCTTCCATTCAGTGTAAAGTTCCTTCTTCCACTTGAGTTTTTTCACAAGCTCCCTGCTCAGCCACACAGGTCACTGAATAATCATTTACCTAGAAACCTGGTGACATTTTAGACATCTAGGAAATTCAAAATACAACACACACCCAAGAGAAGACTTGTTACATTTTCAAGATGCACCTGAAGCCCTGTTTGTTTTTTGTTTTTTTTTTCCTGTATCTTTCAAAATTCAAAGGGAATATATGCATAGACTACTTATTTTTGAGAGTGATCATGACTACCATAGCCTACAGATCCATTATTTGGGAAAGCCGTTTACTTGTGAGAAGGGAAAAGCCAAGTTAATCCCATCTATATATTTGGAAACCACTGTCTAGTTTACCTATTGCAATGGTTTTGGTTGGAATAGGGTCAGCTTTCTTCATAGTAGCTTCTATGGAGCTATGTTTTAGACTTGTGATGAAAACACTGCTGATAACACAGGAATATTTTAGTAATTGCTGAACGGTGCTTACACATCATCAAGGTCTTTTCTCTCTACCATGAATAGGCTGGGGATGCAGAAGAAGCTGGAGGGGACACAGCTAGGACAGCTGACCGAAGGGATATTTGATACCATATGATGTTATGATAGCTTAGCAATAAAAGCTGGGGAAAGAAGGTGGAAACTGCAAACATTCAGAGTTATGGGGTTTTGTCTTCCCAAGAAATCGATAGGCATGGTGAAGCCCTGCTTTCCTGGAAATGACTTAACACCTGCCCACTAATGGGAAATAGTGAATGAATTCCTTAGTTTGGTTTGCTTACGCACATGACTTTTGTTTTTAAAATGTATTTATTGCAATCCACTAGTTTTCACACTTTTACCCTTCCAGTTCCTTTCCTCATCCCAAGGAGGGGGCGTGAGCAAGCAGCTGTGTGAGGCTGTCTACCAGAGCTAAACCACAGCACCTATTTAAAACCCAGGGAAATGAGAAGAGCAAAGCTAGAGGCTCTTACCTCAAAGTTTGTCACAAACCACTTCCACAGACCTTTCTTAAGTACTAGATGGTCTACTTGGAGTCAAACAAGCTTCTTGGGTGGACAAAAGAGGACAAAAGGAGGACAAAAAACGGATGAAGTGATTTTGTTGAACGTGTGTCTGCCTAATATTGTCCCCATGGACAGAGTGATAAATGTTCTAACATTCCATTTTTAGCCTGCCAACCTGTTAATACTTGGTGAATGTTAGCAGGCTACAATTTAAAAATAAATCTATGTTCTTCTGGTACAAAGCTCACACATCCAACACAGAGGATCCAACAGAGTGATGATGGCTGAAACCTGTCTGAGTAATGCGTCTACCAGCAGTACCCGAAGTTGAGCACCAGATGCCTCTGTCAGCTTTAGAAACCCCCACATCATATCACTTTTAACCTTACTACCCTATGGAATAACTACTTAGTGTACTAAATCTGCTAAGCAAGGACTTTGCAATTCCAATCCAATATAAATGAATAAATATCTGACTGCTAAATGAATAATCTCTCATACATTAAAGCAGTAACCCAAAAAAGTGATTATAATGTATGCATTTAAATTATAATATACAAATATACAAAAGGGAAGATAGACATCCATTGAGACCAGAGAATTGATTACACGGTTAACAAGTGGAATATTTATAGGTCATTATTCATACAATACTAATAGGGTTTTTGTGCTGGTTTCCTCCATTCTATTGTAAGACACAATGAAGTCAGTGGCTTCATTTCCCTTCACTAACCACCCCCTTACTTTAAATTTACCCTTGCATCCACCATCCTCCTTTCTCCTGAATAACCTTGCCTAATATAGTTTCAATTTAAAAAGTAAGTGTTAAGCTGAGAAATGGATAAAAGAGGAAGCCACTACATATAAGCATGAAAGTTCACAGTGCATTATTAACAGTAATAATAGTACTTTGCATTTAATTCCCTTCCTGTAAGGGGATTAAAACATTTCTAATTATTAATCAGTATTAAACAGTTTATAATTACCTCTGCAAGAAGGTAATTATTAATACACCCATTTTGCAGATAATCTAAACCACAAAATAACTGTGTAACTTTGCCAAAATGGCACAAAAAAGATCCAAGAAGAAAAAGAGGAAAGGTTATGTTCCCTGTCTCTTATTCTTGCTTTAACTTGTGTAGTAGCACACTGTTCTTGGGAAGAGATATTCCACCTACAAGCTGCCAGGCACTAGAAAAGATGAAACTATTATGAAAATCACGTCAGTTTAATTCTAAGTATGAAAAGATGACCTAACATAGTTAACAAATACAATCAAACAAAAAAACCAACCCCCATACACATCATACACTTTCCTAGGCATTTCTGCTTACAGTAGCTGTTAAGTGTATTGAAAAAAGAATTAAAAATGAAGCTTTTAATCTGAGGAAATCAGTATTTTTCAAGTAAATCAGTCCAAGAAATCAGTATACTGCTGGGTTTTTTTACATATTATAATTAATGTAACATAATATATATCCCAACAACACACGGATCTTCACCTGTCTGTAAGTTTCTCTGCTGTAGCTTCTTTCTGCTAAATAACAGTTTAGAAGTGTTGACTCTAACATGTTTTGTACACATATAGGTGTTACATTCCTAATTTCTATTAGTGCATAGACATCTCAGGACTATTTAGTTCATGCTTATCTCATGCAAAACTCATACATTACAGGACCCAACAAAATATTTGGCATTTATTTTGAACTATACTTATTCTTTTTCTTTGCTGTGACTTATAGCTAGATTCATTAATTCATAGAATCATAGATTTAGGTTTAGAGGGATCTTTAAGACCATTGAGTCTAACCGTCAACTTAGAACTGCCAAAACCACCATTACACTATGTTCTTAAGCAGCACATCTGCACGTCTTTAAAATGCCTCTAGGGAGGGTGACTCAACCACTTCCCTGGGCAGCCTGTTCTAATTATTGACAAACCTTTCAGTGAAGAAATTTTTCCTAGTATCCAATCTAAACCTCCCTTGACACAACTTAAGGCCGTTTTCTCATGTCTTATAACTTGTTACTTGGGAGAAGAGACCAGCCCCCACCTCGCTATAAGTTCCTTTCAGGTAGCTGTATAGAGCAATATGGTTTTCCCTCAGCCTCTTTTTTCTCCAGACTAAACATGAGTTTCCTCAGCTGCTCCTCATAAGACTTGTACTCTAGACACTTCACCAGCTTTACCAATTCATTGCATTCTGAAAAAAAAAATTATGTAGCCAAGACCAGAACATCAAAGTTGCTTTTACTTATCTTAAGATTAAGTCTTATGCAATTAAAAAATATAGAGGGAATGGTGGTTGTGGAGGGGTTTTTTGTTGGTTTTTTTTCTTTCCCTGGTGATACAGGACTACATACAGACTCATTCAAGCAGAAAACTTAGGCTGTGAAAATGTTCTGGTTTGAAGTAAAACCGGACCAATTTTGTATTCTGTAACTTTACATTTTAACTAGGCCTGCTCTAACTCTCTGAAATTAGCAGCATATTGTGGAGAAAACTGCTCGTTCTCAGAACGATAAGACCAATGTTTGCGCTACATGCCAGGTAATGGTGTGCAGAGAGGCCCTTGCTTATACTTATTGCTATAACAACCAAGGTCAGCCAATTTTCGTTATTTGCCCCTTTGAGGATCAGAAATGGAAAAACGTAGGGGGAGTCACCCCTGTGGGGAGGAATGGACAGGACAGGTGACCCAAACCTGACCAACTGTGGTATTCCATCCCATCTGCCCCATGCTCAGTACAAATCTGAGGGATCAAAGGGTCAACTCTCTTCCTGCAATGGCCGACGTCCGAAGAGGACCCTGTCCGTTCATCTGCCTTTGATCCTGGTCCGTACATTCCTGACTCCAGAGCTGGAATCCCATTCCCATCCATTGCTGAGTCCAGTCTGGGACTTGCCCAGTGCCTGCCAGTGACAGGACTGTCATCTTGGGAACTTGATATGGTTTTGTATATATTGTATCTATTGCATTATTTTCTTCTTTTCTTTTTATTTTAATAATAATTCTTCATTAAAGCAGTTTAGTTCATTCTAAACTTTTGAATCTCCTTATCTCTTCGTCTCCTCTTTCGGGGGGGGGAAGGGCCATCTATCAGTCCGGTTGCAGTGATTTCAGCTGAAACCATGACAGAAAACATAAAAATAAGAAGACTTTTAAGACTCATATAGACTTGTATTTCAGACACTTCACCAGCTTTACCAATTCATTGCATTCAGAAAAAAAAAAAAAAAAAATTATATATCCAAGACCAGAGCACAAAAGTTTTTTTTTACTTATCTTAAGATTAAGTCTTATACAATTAAAAAATACAGAGGGAATGTTGGTTGTGGAGGGGTCTTTTTTGTTTTTGCTTTCCCTGGTGATGCAGAAGTACATACAGACCCATTCAAGCAGAAAACTTAGGCTGTGAAAATATAAAAATAAAAAGAGGGAACATGGTGTAGGGTTAAATATGCTGTATTTAGCTCCCCAATAAGAACTGAAATTGTTAGCACCTAATGAAGCAGTCCTCCTTCAGTAACTGAGGTTGATCATTATCTAGCCAAACAAAAATAAATGTCTTTGAAGAGCTTCAGTTTACAACGGAGATTAGGGAAATACTCATTCACGAATAAATTCCCTGGTTATTTTATCAAAAGTATGGAGTGACAATAAGTTAAGCATGATTTGCAATAAATTTTGGTCTGTCTATCAGCTGACGTGGCACTGACATAACCTAAATAGTGTCAGACAATGATGAACAGCAGGGAAGAGAACAGATCATCTCTTGGAGGGGCCTGTGATGTTATCTCTTAAACAGACCAAAATAAACAAACATGAGAAGCAGGACAGCAAACTTGATGGGCAGATAGTTATTTCTCCAAAATGAGACAACTTGAAATCTCAATGATTTACCAAGCTACCCTTTGGTATTTATAACATTTACCTTGCCTTAAATAACTAGAAAAGTTCAATGTATCTTTTAACTCAGCTGTTTTAGCGCTTAGGTGTTTTTAGGTGATACTCTCCTCCATTTATAGAAACAAAAGGAAAACCACTAAGTAACTTGATCTTTCCATGATACTGGATATATTTCTATAGGCAAAAATAAATTTTAAAAGCTACTGTTTTAACTTCATAAAGGGTGCTGGAGTTTTTTGTTGTCACATCTATTCATATAAAAAAGGCCTGCTCTTGAGATCCTATAGAAAAAGCAACACTGAAGTACTTTCCAGCAGTTAGACTAACACTACTTCAAAGTCTTCCTCACTTCTCATCAGTACTTATTAACCATTTCTCAAAACAGCATGCCTGTTTATCAGGCTTGTACATAGACTGTGAAACTAAGGACAGCCTGACATGATGTTTTTGGGTGTATGGCATCTCTTCAGTGCTTTGTGACAATTCTAACACATATGATGTAGGTTTCCCATTTCTGATCTAAGACAGAAGAATTTGCAAATGGACACTACCAGCCTTAAGATGGCTCATGTTTCCCTTCCTACACTAACAGCAAAATATGAATATCATTCTCAAATGCATAGGTTATTTTGTAGCACAGAGATCATAACTTTACTGAAGTCAGCAGAGCTGCTTTGATTTATATCACCTGAATTATGGCACAAATATTGAGAGTACAACATTTTCAGGCAAGTTAGCTTGAAACTTTACGCCTCAGTTTACACGTCTTTTTCCATTTGGTGTCTCATAGATGGGGATCGAATGACAACCTTTGCAGCTCCAGTCCAATAGCTTCATAACGCCATCATTTTTTTTCATCCCTGCTTGAGAGTACACCAAGAAATGAAAAAGAAAGTGAAAATTTACAGTAGGAGAGGAAAGAAAAATCTCATTAATAAAACAGATCTCTGTCTACAGGAATTCAACAGTTTTGTCTAGATTCACGTTCAGTTATGTGATGGAAAACTCACTTTTCTAAACCTCGGTTTCTTGCTGTGTAATGTGGTGAATGACACTACTGTCTTTGACATGGCTGCTGTGAGCCTTAAGTCTTTATTTTTGCAAGACTACTGGAGATTAGTTGAAAAAGTTGCCTAAATATGCACATAATCTCTGTGTTAAGTAACTACTACATCAGTGCATATTGTTTCCAGACTACACAAATCATTCTGTACTTATTTATTCTCTTTATTATTGAGGCCAAGTACACCGCCAGTAAAAACACAGTGTCTACAAACCTGAAATGTGGGCAGACAGAAACCTAAATTTCCAAGAAAAGAGCAAAAGGACATTTTACAGTGCCCCTGGTGAGCAAGGTTAATGTTATATTCAAAAAGTTAAGGGAAATAATATGATTTTTTTTAGTGGAGTCTCTCATATCTCATTAGCAATATCTTATCTGATTAGCACATTAGCAACACTTCTTTGTATTGCATTAGTATTCATATCATATCAGAATATATTGGGGCTAATACAATGTTACAGTCGTATCATATTAGTGACTTTCATATCAGATTACTGAGAAAGGATACTAATAAGACATTCCGGTTCAATTAGTAAGGTAACAGTATTCCCTTCTTTCCAAGTCACTTCCATCTTTGCTCCTAAATATAAGCTGATGATATGCATCAATGGAGTAATCCTTTTACCATCTCAGAAGAACATTGCCCTTCAGAAACTGTATCTGTAGAAAGAAATTATTGGAAATTGAGACCAATGTTCCTATCCTGCTAAATTCTGTGATCTTTCCATTTCCAGGGATGCTGAAGGGAAGAGAAAACACTCTCATTACATTCAGGCCTATTGGCCTAGCTAACAGATATTGCTTTTTACTGGGGTGAATATTGTGAAGGGGAAACCAGCACTTTGCTTGATCAAACTTCAGGTAGTTTGCTACAACTAGCATAGAAATGCAGATTTATTTATTTTAGATTTCCTTCCCACTTGAAAAATATTGTTTAGAAAACTTTCTGTGAAGAATGCAGCAAACCACATTCATCTGAACTTTGAGAATTTGAAAATATTTAGCCTTTATAATGTTGATAAAGTCACAGCATTAGTGAGCAATGATCAGCAATTTAGACTCAAACCTGCTCAGAAAGCTGGACATGTGCAGTTGCAGCCCAGAAGGCCAGTCACATCCTGGGCTGCATCAAAAGATACATTGCTAGCAGGTCCAGAGAGGTGATTGTTCCACTTTACTCTGCTCTGGTGAGACCTCAGCTGGAGTATTGTGTGCATGTCTGGAGCCCTCAATATAGGAAAGACAGGGACCTGATGGAGAGGGTCCAGAGGAGGGCCATGAGGATGATCAGGGGGTTGGAGCACCTCTGCTATGAGGACAGGCTGAGGGAGCTGGGGTTGTTCAGCCTGGAGAAGAGGAGGCTCCGGGGAGACCTAATAGCAGCCTTTCAGTACCTGAAGGGGGCCTACAGGAAGGCTGGGGAGAACCTGTTTACAAAGGCCTGCAGTGATAGGATGAGGGGCAATGCCTTTAAGCTGGAGGGAAGAAGATTTAGATTGGAGATTAGGAGAAAGTTCTTTACTGTGAGGGTGGTGGAACACTGGAACAGGTTGCCCAGGGAGGTGGTTGAGGTCCCATCCCTGGAGATATTCAAGGTGAGGCTCGATGAGGCCCTGGGCAACCTGGTCTAGTTGGGGGTGTCCTTGCTGACTGCGGAGAGGTTGGACTAGATGACCTTTGGAGGTCCCTTCCAGCCCGGACAATTCTATGATTCTATGATTCTAAATGCAGTTTGAAGACGAGGAATGCAGTTTGGTAAAAGGATTCAAGTGATTCAGGTTGGATTACTGACTTTGTTCCTATCTTCAATTAATCTGCATGCACAACAGGCATTCATTTACTGTGGGGGAAGAGGGACTTCAGGAACTATTTCCTTTCCATTTTTCTCCATTAGTTGCAATGTATGATCCCGGCTCTATGATACAGTAATGGTTATGTGTGTATACAGCACTCTTTGCCATCTTACCATGGCAGTCACAACTACATGAGCTTCTGCTGTATCCCACCTATAAATCACGGATAGAGATGCTGACTTTCCAGAGGATGCACTGTGATTTCCACAGACTGAGGTTAGGATGATATATTGATGTAAAAGTATTCCCCAGGTGTTTGTTGAACTCCAGGGACATATCTACCGCTTTTGCTAGCTGGAAGTCATGACCACGTGTTGCATTTTCCTTCCTTTGAAGACCTATCAAGGGCCAAGTACATGAGCATCATCTGTGATATGTCTGGCAACCAATAAGAAAATACTATAAACCAAATTAATCTTTTATGTCTGCTATGAAATAGACAATGATTTACAGCTTCTCCCTGTCTTGAAGCAATAATGAAATATATGAATGAAATGTTACCTAACTTTATTTCAGTGTAAATATACCTCCCACGCTGATTATTATCCTCACGAAGTGAATTATACAAAAAGCATATACTTGTGAATTGAGTCGTAGCTCCTTTTAGGTCTTCTGAAATTAAAGTGATATTCATTAAAAGAGTCTCAGAGACCTCTCAGATTATTTTTGACGTAATATGTCATCATCATTGTTCTAGTGATATGCTCTTGCCAAAGACATTGTATGTCATGAGTGGAAATTAGATGAATTTTATCTGCTGTGAGCTGGATTCTGTGCATAACACAGTCAGGAGCAGAACGCGCATTGGATTTGATTATACAAGGATAATGTGTTTGGGCTCTAGCTTTTATTAATACTGGATATATTAAATATTAGTTAATATGGACTTGGAAATTTCAAATTAATGTAAATTACTATGACTCTTATCAATCATCCTGCTGTTATTACTATTACTCCAATTATTTCTTCATCGAGCTCCTTTTTTCAGACTGTTCATGTATTCCACAATGGACAATTAGCCAACTTCATGAAAAGCAGATATCTTCAAGGTCCATATTCTTTCAGCTGGAATCTCTAACCATAGTGCTGCAGCCATCTCTCTTTGCTTCTTTCCTTTTACCTCCCTGAATACTGAATTCTTTTTTGTATGGTGCCCAACTTTTACAGAAATAGTGTATCGTAATTTAAAATGTCCGGTTATCCATTACTTAAGTTGTCTCCTTAGAGTGTTATAGTCCTAAGGTTAGATTCTCTCAAGTTGAAGAATATTGAAGATATTAGGAAGAAATTCTTTACTGTGAATGTAGTGAGACAGAGGCACAGGTTGCCCAGAGAAGTTGTGGTTGCCCCTTCCCTGGAAATCTTCAAAACCAGGCCGGATGGGGCTTTGAGGAACCTGTCTTCATAGCAGGTGGTTTGGAACTAGATGATCTTTAAGGTCCCTTCCAACCAAAACAAGTCTATGACTCTATTCTATGATTCTATGAATATTCAAAATTACTTTTTATTATTATTATTATTATTATTATTATTATTATTATTATTATTATTGCTATTAAATGGGCATTTAATTACTAAAGATACAACTCAGATATCTCAAAAAAATGAGTTTCATTTACTCGTACTCTTCTGATTGGCAGACTGCTGCCCACAAGAAATACATTGCAATAACCTGCACTTTTTTCAGGTTATTTCTTCTGTGTTTTATAAAGAACCCTCTGATCTTAAAAGTTTTCTATTGGTGGAACTTGTCTCTACAAGTGGGCCCCTACATCTGATCTATAAGTCTAACTCCCATTATAGGTGCTATGGAACTCATTAATAAAATTAGATGAGGACAGAGAGGCACTCAGGTCAGGTCACAGGGCTCAGTTTAGTTGCACATACTTAGGTGTCCAAAGCCCGTCCTATCTAAAGACATCAGTGTTGACCTGGAACATGACACCTAAACCAAACTGGAGCAACATCTGCAGAAAAAATGCATAGGCGTGTCAAATAGCCTTGACTGACTATAAAGGCACCTAAGTTGAGCTTCTGCAGTCTTTCAGCTAAATACCCTTCTAGAGTCTGCATTGACTAAATCTCCATTAACTGTAATGGGTGCTTAGACACTGATTTCTCCTATAGTACATTTCACTTAAACTTAGGCATCTGTAGTTGCCAGCAGATGGCCTCTCAAAGGGTGAAATAAAAGATATTTATATATCCATTTCCCTTGAGTGAACCCTTGAGAATTCCCTTGAGAATTCCCTTGAATTCTCCCTTGAGAGAAATAGGTATGCTTTTTATTTAAATAAGAAACTATAGTAATGCCCATAAACGATTACAATATACCTGCAAAATATTGTAGAAGGTCACAAAGGATCTGAATCATCGAAGTTTTAACCTAAAAATAATGTCATAGTAGTATGACATTGCCAAGTACTGAGAACTTAGAGATGAAGCCTGACTACTTGTATAAATTGTTCAGAGAAGAATAGAAAAATAAGATGCTAGTCCAATAAATAAACTTTATTCAATAAATTATTATTTTGGGAAGTGTTAATGTTAGCAAAACAAGAACTTGTGGTTGTTTGTCGTAAGAGATCACAAAATAATCACAGAGATTGCTTTCTATTTCAATGAATATTCATGAAAAATATCCATTATTTGCATAGCCCTAGTAATTTTATTCTTCTAAAGTTGAATTTTCCCCCAAAGGCTTATTAGAGGGCAGAGGATAATTTCCTTATAGTATAAAATGTTATAAACATGGTGGCTATAATTCCATGGAGAACATGGTAATGAGTAAATTTGTTAATTCCTTCTACAAAACAGACATTTGCATTAAACACTGAAGTCTGGAATTCTTTTGCACTGAAAATATTATATCAATGCCATTATTAGCTACTCAGAGATATAATCACCCAAATAAGCTAAAAATATCATTTAGAATATACTTCAAAAGGCAAAAAGAAAATATTACTGTCTCTGCCATGTAAGATTTGGAACTTTTGGGGACCAATTCCTTAAAAACACAATAGAAAAAGAATAACTGAAGAAAAAAAAAAAACATACCAATGCTACTTATTTCATTTTGAAAAAGATAACAAAAAGAAAAAAGATACGCACTTCAGTTTCCCCTGAGAAAACCCTTTGTTTTTTATTTTTAATTTCACTTTTAACTGAAGCTCATGTTTAGTAGCAGATGTTGTTTTCAATGTGAGGACAGAAAAAAAGGATTGTGAAAAATTCATCCTCAATAAAATAAAATTATAAATTCATTACTTCCTTGTTTGATGTAACCTCATTACAGCTTTTACTTAGATGTTCACAAGGCTGTTTGCAATATGAATATAATGTAAAAATTCACCGGTTATTTTCAGTATTTTTTGAATGAAAATAAAGCATGAATACCTGCAATATGGATGTTGGATATACAAGGCACTGATACTTCTCACTTTTATATTCATATAAAAACTATGAAAATATTTTGAAAAGGGAAGAAGTCAGCGAGAAATCTGTTGTTAATATCAAAAATTCTTACTGCAATTTTCAAAAGCTCTTGTTACTAGTATCATTATGCTTATTACTAATTATTAATAAAATTACTAATAAACTAATAAATTTTTACTAATTAAAATACTAATAAATTACTAATTACTAATAATTACTATTAAAACTTCCATATAACTTCAGTCTATTTTCTTTTGAAATAATTCTCCTAAATACCATCTTCACATATTCTATTTTCAGAAACAATGACGCTTTTGTAAATGCATTGTACAAACTGTTAGCAGACATTGCTTGCCCTGGAAGGTGTGGAACCAACATTTGTCTTATGCAGCTGGTTGTTCTGAGGTCACCTCTGCCTTCTTTTTTTGTGAATTATCTGACCTTGGTATTAATTTTCTACCTTGCTCTGTTGTCTGATATTGAATATTGCCTTTGAGATCTATGCCCAGGAAAAACTTTGCTCCTGGACTGTCAGGAACCAGATTGCATGTATACTATTCTTAAAGACCGGACCAAAGAATCAGCACCAAAGAGAATAATTGGCTTACTGAGAATTGACGATATTAAGTATGCAGATGGGACAACCAGGGAGCAAATGAGTGGAGAAAAGCAAATGGGTAAAGTGGGTACAAGAATTTCTAAAACTTATTTCTTTGGGATGTTTCAAGTTGATGATTTAATGTCATGTTTCACTGTGTTCTCATGAATTCTCATCCTCCTGCTTTTAGAAGCAGAATTTGTTTTGTCAGTAAAATCCTTGATGCTTAGCCTTTTGAGTTCTGAAACTAAGAAGTTTGGCAGTTGTTATGAATTCATCATGTTATGCCTGATGACAATTCTCCAAAGAAATACAGTAACTAATGCATTTTTAAGGTAAGAAACTTAATTTTACTTATTTATTTATTTAGAAGTACAGGATTCTATTATTATAACTATTTTACATTGAGGTTGTCTATTGGTTTTGAAGTAGGTTTTTCTGTGGTGTTGAAATTATTCAGAAAAAAAGAATTCTAAAGCATCTAAGTTATATAAATATGTATGGAAGGAAACAAGCTGTTTGTATGCACAATAGGACGGTAATAAAAGCAATCTGTAAGCTTCTTCCAGTAGTGATCTCTTATAACCACCCACTGTTTAGTCATTTTGTAATAATGTGATGGATGAAAATGTTTTGAAGCTGAAATACCACATAGATCTGCTCGAATTGCATCTGCAGATAGCAAAATAATGGTGGGGATATATAGATAATAAAGTGTCCATTCAATATCTCTAACCACGGATACCTTGAAAAAACAGTTTCTATAAGCTAGTATGAGGTTGATTCATCCCACAGTTGGTGACAACTTTGTTTAATTTAGCCTAGAGATCTAGACCTACGTGGTACCTTTCCCAGTTACAAGGAAAACTGTGTTTTTCTGGTACATTCTCCACTATTAAATCCTGAGCCAGATTCTTTAACTTTAGTTATAGAGGAGATAATGGTGTAAAGAGCAAGTTGTGTCAGACTAGATACGGATTGTTTTGCAACTTTGTGTAATCACTTTTCCTGAGAAGTATAAAACAGTAATGCAGAATGATATCAAACACTACCATTCTGAGTTGGCCATGCAACCCACCTTGCGTTCACTTTAGAGAGATAAAAATGGTCCCAAAGTCTCCAGTTGAGTTCTGTTAACTTAAATGGTCTTAACCATGGTACTTGGAGCACCATGGAAAGAAATATAATTAATGTACTTCTTTCGTCACCTAGTGTAATTTCTGTGGAACGAGAATATCAGAATACCAGAATTGCATCACAATAAATCATGTGTGTAGGAAACAAATCAGTTCCTATATCGTAATTTTCGACAGCAGAGAACCCAACATGTTTTTACACTGTAATAATAATTTTGAAATATGTAAATGTAAAAAAAAAGATATATATATCTTGAAACTGAAAAAGAAAAACCCCAAACAAACAAACAAAAAAACCAAAACAAACAAACAAAACAAAAAAAAAAACCAAACCAAAACCCAAAACCTATAAGAAAGCTCTGAAAACTGAATTTACAGAAGGCTCAAAAAATTAGCCAACTTCATTTAGATAGCCAAAGACTCTGGAGAAGATGTAATCAGTGCTACATCTTTTTAGTGGGCAACTACTATAACCTGGTAGAATGACCTATAGCTCAGCTCATATACCTTAGTATCGAAAAATGCCTACATTTGCTGTAAGTACTTTGGCCCATGGGAGATACAAACTTTTAGACAGAGTTTAAAGGTATAAAGCAAACAGTTTTAAGTTCTACCGTACACAACCATGGCTAAAATGTAATTAGTAAAAAATGCTAGGCAAGAGCGTTCTGTGACCAGAACTATTCAATCAGAAAGTGCTGATTGAACATATATAATCACAATCAAAGCCTTTATTTAAATAGGGGTTACAGTCCTAATAAAACACAAAGGGAAATAGGGGCAGAGGGCTTCTAGACAGGTAATGAAAGAAAAAATTAAACTCATCCAATTACATCTGGGGAAAAATCCATTACCTATAACAGTGAGAGGACAGCCCCAGGAAAATTCAGATGCAAAACTAATAATGAAGGCGCAGTGTCCTTTCAACAGATTCTAAATGAGCTCTAATTTTCTTACATCCACCATTCCCAAACTATATAAATTTCAACTAAGCAGAAAAAAAGTGACATGCTAGCACAATTGTTATTCCAAACAGGCACAGCTGCTTGCTCACCTTAATTAGACCTAATCCCAAAAGAGAACCAATCTTTCCCTATTTTCTTCGATGAGCTCACCTGATTTACCTCAACTTTTCTTTTCTAATAGGTTTTGCCCTAACCTTTCAGCTATTGTCGTTTCAGAAATTCTAATGGGAACTGAAGAGCTGCAGCTCCCTTGTGCCAAACTGTTTTATCCTTTTTTTTTTTTTTAAATAGTTTTTCCCAAATGTCAAAATCTTTCAGAGGTGAAGAGGCATTTGGAGACGTGATGGGATAGCAGGGAGAAGCTGAGAACAAAGAGTGAGGAAAAGCTGAATGTGGTGTGTGATTTTTTTAAGTCTTAGTTTCTGAGATTCTGGGTCAAATCAAGAGCTTACCTCCAACAAAACTTCTAGGAAAGTGGAGATAGGAGAAAAGACTAAGGTTAGCAGGATCTGACTTCTGGGTGCTGTGGCAATGCACAATTTCTTGGTCTCTGTGTCCATTACAGTTATGGGAAGACAATTTCAATATCCACAGATGTAAGTTTAATATAGGACTCTGCTTATCTCTTATTTTTGCAGCCCTCCACAGAAAATTAGATAATTAGATCTGAAAAATAAAACTTTTTCATAAGTGCTCTAGTTGAGGAAGAGCGCCTAGAGGTGCAGAGCAAGGTCCTGAACCTTATGTTTCATCCTCAGCATGTTCACTTTCTTAGTTCACGCATTCCCAACTTTTTCCATCAAAAGTGGCAACAAAGGCACACTCATTTTTCACAAGATATGTCATAGTTTATACCGTGGACATGCTCACAAAGAATTGCACTACAAAGACTTTCTAGAACCATAACACAATTTAGAGAAAAAAAAGCTTCCTGGTTACACAAATGAGGCTGTTAGTTTTATCATCAAGACAGTTTTCAACTCCCTGTTTTCTGCTGTTTCAAAGGAAAGCTGCAGTAGTGCATACAAACCAACTTTAAAATATAATTTCTTCTGTAGCTCTCAAAACATTTTCTTAAAATGCATTTTAACAAACATCTGATGTTTTCTCCACATTTTATTACTACTCACATTTCTTTTTCCTCCTCTGAGTTTAAACTTAAATTTTCTTTGTCTAACTTTGGGCATAAGGTCAGCTCATTTGGAATTGATGAAGCTATTAATGAATAAGAAATTAAAAGAACCTAAAAGTATATCCAGGAACCAGGTCCCTGTGTACACAGTGCCACCTTTGCTGAGATACTTTAGTGTTCATGAATTCCCACAGACTCATAGACATTTGATTTCAGAACAAGTGCTTTGACTTAAAACTGTTATTGTAATTGAGAGATGAGAAAAATAATAGCATCTGAATAGCCTCTCCTGCACCTTTGAATTTGTATTCAAATATAATTCAAATACACCTACCTGTTTAATATACCTTCTAAAATATATTTTACCTGTTCAATCTACCTACAAGTTCATTACAAGGAAAAAATCTGGGATTCCTTCTCAAAGATTTTCATTATGTAGCTTGTGAAGCTTTTGAACAAACAGTTCAGAGTAATGAACTTGAACAACACTGAAAACTATTTCTAATGCAAAGATGCATTTTTGGGGGGGGGGTTGAGTGTATATTTATCAAGTACTTTTCTAGGTACACATTTATTTTCCTGCTGAGTGAAAAAGTATAAAGGGGAAAGAATTACTTGAAGAATAAAAGGGAAGAGAAAACAAGGGAAAGGGAGGAAACAACATGTTTATTTGCATTTAATAAAATGTTAATAATTAAAATGGAAATGCTTTTATTATTAGAGAAAATAAACAAATTTGTGATTACTATGCTCTAACATACTGGTGTTATATTGATCCTGTGATCAATTTTCAGACAGCGTTCTCCAAAAACTCTGAAAGTTGAGAACTAGCTACTGTTATGTCTGTAGGCAGAGAGAATCTTCAGTGTTTAATGTATAAGTAAAAATTCTGTGCATTGTTTTTTTATTCTTGTCACATATCTATCATTTGAAATCTGTATCTTATCTCTCATATTTTGGGTTTTATCATTTTCAAAAATGATGTTTCATAAACAAAATGTCCAAGAGAAAAAAGGACTTTTTTTCTTCTTTCTTTGTTTCTGTTTTTCCCCCTCAAAATATCAGATATCTGACCTGTTATGTCTCTTCTTCTCTGTTCTCAAGGGGATATTGGGACCACAATCTTTGTGAGAAAGTGGCAAAAGGAAACACTCCTGAAAATAGTCAGTAAAAGCAACAAGAATTCACTTGAACATTGCAACTTTAATGAAGTACTGACTCTGTGAATGGCAAATTTTCACCTGAATATTCACTTGTGTAAACATTACATTGTCTTCTTTGATGGTCCAGGCACTTAGATTGACTGCTGTGCTATGGCCTGGTTCCTTCACTTCTTTAAATCCTCTTGTCAGTGAAGAAGCAGACCTTAAGAACTCTCTTCTCTGCAGGAGAGGAGCTGAAGTCCAGCCTTTTAAAAATACCTGAGCAGTAGAGTTGTATAAATAGCCACTGACTTGTAAGGGAAAAACTCCTTGATAATGAAAAGCTGAGATAAGAGGTCTCATACAGCCTAATGACAGATAAAAGGGGAATATTATCATTACTTGTATTAATTATTCATTTACCACATGAAAAACTGAAAAGAAGGGACAGAATGGAAAGTGAGATCCACAACTGGATCACAAACAGTGATTCCCAGGAGTTAATTCTGGAACTAATATGACTACACCCACTTCTTCAAGGTGCACCAGCATGTTACTATGAGCAGTTAATCAGAAAAGTGCTCAGCTGTGCAACTATTGCACCTTTGAGGGTCTGAAACGGTATCTTTGGTCTCTTCTGGTCTCTTCGGTCCACTTTGCACTTCATTGTGGACATACCTGCTAGTTCCCTTCTCTCCTGGGAGAGAGGGGCACACATTGTCCCAGGTAGCCCTGCAGTAAGGTGAAATAAAACAATAAAACCTTTTTTTTTTTTTTTTCTATTTTGGAGCAAAGAATTGCAGTTTGAGGTTTTTGGAGCTTTTGTAGCTCTCCTCTTTTTCTCATTGGTCCAACAATTTTTAATTGTTTTGTGTTCAGAAGAATAAGAGCCATGCTTTCCTTCTATTAAATGGCTATCACCATAGTGATTAAAGTTCTTTATTTAGGGGTAAGAAATGTGGTCTTGAATCTACTCCAAAAGAGGAAGTATCTGAAAACAGGTCTCTTGTGAGGTATTAAAGAGTAAATAAATCTGCAGCTTCTCCGGCCAGGATCTGTCCACTCTAACTTTGAAAAGAGATATTTTGAGAAGTTTTTCTGATCTAGTTGAAGATGCTCCTGTTCATTGTGGGGGAGGCTGGACTAGATGACCTTTAAAGGTCCCTTCCAACACAAAGTATTTTATGATTCTATGAAATTATGAATCCAATTTTACTGTATGAAAATCACACTGATCGCCACTGCCCACACTTCCCACCACCGTTTATCTCCATCCTTGTTCTCTGTGGTACATAGCAAACTGGGAGAGGAAGAGCTGTAATGGTGGGAATGCAGTGATGACTGGATTTTAACTGCAGTGGATGCTGTCTGTCTGGGGCTTCAGTGTACTGTTCCTTGAGATAACATTGAATACCTGAATAAAATAGCTATTGATTTAACACAGCAATTTCCTACTTAACAGAAAAAAATTAGGACACCTTCTTCATGTAGGAAAATATTTAAGCACAAGCTTCACTTTAATTTAATTTTAAGCATATTTAATACGTTCCTGAATCAGGGCCACTTAGGTAATTGTGTGGCATAATTGCAACAGCCTACTTTAAAAGCTCTGAGTAGCGCCACAGAAATGTAATTCCCAGTGTCTGCTTAAGGAGGTGATCTATAGCTTAATGTTAGTATAATTGTCATTTGATGCAGCAGTTGCTAAGATTGTAACGTGTCTACTGAACAGTGTTTAAAAAAAAAAAAAAAAGAAAAAATACATAAAATAGCATAGTGTAAATTTCTCTTAAATTACCACTCCCCCCCTCTATGCATAATGCATCAAATGTATTTAGCACCAGTGAACCGGATAACACTTTTTTAGATGACTCACTATCTTCATGTTGGAGTTACATTCCCTTGCAGAGAATAAAATGTGTTACCCTCGGGAGCAAAGAGATTTGAAAAAAAAATTATGTGGGGGAATAGCTTCACATCCATTATTTGAGATGGTTCTCTAAAATTCAAATAACTTGTGACAAAGACATGGATTATTGTTGTTATTGTTATTATTATTTAAGAAAATGGCCTCTAGCCAGCTTAACAAACCATCTTGGAGCTTGCATTACTTATAACATTTTGCACTGTAAATTTCTTTTGTTTCTAAAATCTGTATGTTTTGAGGGCTTATAATTAACCTTATTCCATCATTTATACTTTGATGCATTCATGTGCAACTGAAATAAAAAAAAAAAAAACAAAAACATATTGATGCAACTAATTAAATAAAAGTAAAATCGTATAAAGTTTCATTATAACTGTAATTGATTTGTCAGCTGAGTAATATAGCTAGATATATTACTCTGTTGACAAATTAAGTTAAAATGATAATGACAGTTAGCCTGATCCTTACTTTTTATTGCATTTCTTCCAGATAATTTCTCATTTCTTAAAAAAAAATAATAAAAAAAGGATTCAAGTTTTCTTTTTGGTGCCTTATGAGTCTGTGGATTAAAATTAATATATTAAAATCCTTCATCATTTCTATTTCTTTTAATTGAAGTAGAAAAATTTACAGTAGTTAATTGGCTTTTGCTGAAGTTAATTTGATAGCAGTGATAGAATGTAGTCAAAATACATCTACTGACCGTAGGTGCAATAACATTTAGATAAGCAGGTAATTAAACCACCTAAAATCTAGTGGCCTTCACACTCTCCTTCATCAACAAGGAACTTGCCTTGGAGAAAGAATTTCACTGGCTCAGGACTAGTTCTGTATAAGTCAATATCTTTTCCTTCAAGAAGAAGAGTGCAGCTTTAGGGAGGCAAGAAAGAGCCACCCATGGAGACCTATAACCTATGATAATAAGTGGTGAATGATGGGTGAGCAAGAGGTAGAAGAGGAACAATTATTCAGTGTTTGTCATAATACAGTATCTTGAAGGCAAAAAATGAAATGGAAATGTTCAAAACCTGAAAAGATACTGTGATGGCTTCACCTTAGTTGGCTGCCAGCTGCTCACCAAGCCACTGTCTCATTCCTGCTCCTTAACAGAACAAAGGGAAAAATTAAGTTTCAAGCCTTATTGTGGGTTGAGATAAAAGCAATTTAATAAAAGAAAACAAAAGACACATGTGGAAATGAAGGGAAAAAAAGATTTATTCTCTATTTCCCATCACCAAGTGATGTCCAGCCAGTTCCTGGGAAGTAGGGCCTCAGTGTGTGTGTGGTGGTTGCTCTGGAAGACAAATAATGATATATAATAAATTAATAATGAATACTACCTCTACCTCCCCATCCCATCCTACTCCTTTCTATTAGCTTTTATTGCTGAGCACAACATCATATGGATGGGAATATCCCTTTCGTCAGGTTGGACCAACTGTCCCAGCTATGTCCCCTGCCAGCCTCTTGCTCACATCCAGCCTATTGACCTTTGGAGGGCAGGGACTTTTTGATTTGAAAGGGGGTGTGTGTACGTGTTTTCCTTTCTCTTTTTTTCTTTTGCTCTTTCCAAACTGAAACAATTTGAAGAATCAGTCAAAGTTCTCCAAATGACTTTATTTTGCATCTACACTGAAATGAACAGTGGGTGAAAAGTATTTTCTTGGTCCCAAAGATACCGAAGTCCAAGGTCATACATCTCCTGATATTTCTAAATCCACAGGAGATATAAACAGACTTTATTCTTCTGAAGCCAATAAGTGTACCTCAGTGTTGATAAATGTGTAGAATACACCGCAATTGTACAATACAGTTGTTTCCAGTTCACAGACAACACAGGCACATTATAGCCTCCAGCTATTTAATACTGGCTCCAAAGCACAGAACTGCTCCTGTGTTCAGTTCTGGAAACCATCTCAATTGAAGCACCAGTCTGCTGGCTGCCTGGTAACCATTACGTTTACACTGAGGCATCATGCCCCAAGGACTAAAAGTTTTAGCCAAACCATGAATAAGGTCTTTCATAGCAATGCAATGTTTCTCTGTTAAAATGTCTTCTAATCTAAGACAGGTAGAGTTTATTGAACTCTCAAATCCTTAAAATCATCCTATAAAGGACAGAGAGATAAGATAACAATGTATTGCTCATTAGTTTGCAATCCATACAGTGTTAATCTGTGAGGAGTTCTTGTGGGCACATCATCTATTGAAATTGAGCTCAAGTCCTTCAACATTGAAAACATGCATTTCCATTATTTCAGCTAAAATGCCACTCTCAGCAGATGAAGGTCAGTGGTCGTGTCACGACATTTTTAAAGTATTCCAACAAATATGGAAATTTTTAGCTGGTATTTCTACACACTTATGAGACAAGGAAATTCAGAAGTTTGTGCTGAGTTTTTCAACAGATCATGTTATCCATGTATTATTCCCAAGACACCTTCAAGCTCTCCAGGGACTTCCACATGTTAATGGCACTTCACAGTGCAGTTAGTCCCAGCTAACTGCCCCAAGGTTTGTTTTCAGAATCCCTCTTGCAGGAACTAGACTAGTAGACTCTTGGCCAGACAATGGGAGGTGCAGAATACCACCAGGTGTTCTTGTGAAGCCATAGCCAAATAACATTTTCCAAGTACCTGAGTCTAGAGACCCCACGGTATGACCACTTTCCTGTTCATTCAATCATTCATTCAATCAGCTCTTTGTACACCACATCATGAATCCTCCTGTTAAATATTAGTCTTATACTGTATACCTACCCATTTTTTCCTTTTTAATGGATTAATTAATGTGTTCATACATGAAAGAAGACTCAAGCCCCAGTTGTCACTAACATGACATTTTGAGTTCAAGATGCATATTTTATATGCAATACATTACTGTATTTATATACTTCCAGGACTATACAGTGTTCAATGTATAATATCATAGATGACCTTCACAAACCTTTTTTATTCTTTTGATGGACTGCAAACATCCTGTTCATTAGTCTATTATCTAGCTGCATGTTGGTCATACTTCTAGTCTTTGTATTACTTCTGTTGCACAGAAACCATAAAGATTTGCATTTCTCAGGTTTGCATAGCATTGCTTTAACGTACACATTGTACTTCGGTTTCTTTTGATATATCTCTTCTTGCCACACAAGACACAGGAAGTGCATTTGATTCAACAATAAATTAAGTCTCATTCTTTTTCCAAGGGATGTTAAAATGGGTAGTATACAAATGATTCAGCTTTTCAACATAGTAGTACAAGCATTTCACCTTTTTCTGTGTAAAACACAACTTGTCCAAGTGCTCTCTGTCCTATTTGTTTGATGTTAAAACTGAGGTAGAGATAAAAGACTATTATATTTACCATAGAGATTGTGGGTCAGACTCTCACATGAACCACATTAGTGATGAAAACAAATAAATACAATTTAATTACCTGCAATCAATAGAACAAATTCTATATTGTGAATGCAAGCTGTGAAAAATAGCAAATTAAAGCTGTCACAGCCTGCAAGCATAAGAGTACAAAGATTCTATAAGTAAAATATGATTGCAGAGCAAAGAAAGTAACTGCAAAAACCAACCACATCAGCTCTTCCTTTAGGAGCAATTTTTTTCTAAATTATCTACGTAACATAGCCCCATAGGTCCTATTTTCATAAATCATATAAGCATTTAGGATCCCACTGGGATCTAGACTCCAAAGTACCTATGTGATTTATGTGCATATACAGAAGTCACTTAGGTGCTTTGGAGAATGATACTTCTAGATTTTTCTCATTTCCAACTTAAAAAGAGGAGGAAGTATCTTATATTGTTGCGGGTCTTTCCAATGCTGAAATAATACTTTGGGATTTTCTGATATGGATGTCCTTTGATAAGTCACCTTGTCACTTGGTCAAGAAAAATTTTAAGTCAAAAAGACCACCTAACTTATTTTGGAAAAAAGATTCTTATATAGATCTTCTCATGCAGGGCTGTCACAATGATTTCTATATACAATCAATTCAAAATGAAGCTAAACTTTGTACTGTTCTTTATTTCATTGATTTTTTGTTTGTCTGTTTGCCCTTTGGCATATGTGTATTCATGCTTTTAATTTTCATTTTAAGCATTCAAAGTAATTTCATGGACTATCTTTTAATTGCTGTCAAAGAAAGGGGATATCAAAGAGGAGCTACAAACTGAGAAATGGTGTTAAGAAACACTGTGATTTTTTTTTTTCTTTTTAAATAGAACTAATAGCATATCTTTGCCTTTCAGAAATGTTAGGAATATAAGAACTATGGTATAAGAAAAAAAATTAATTGTTCTAGCCATAGATAAGTGCAGTGACATTGGCCTTTCTTTATTAAAAAATATCATGACTTTTACTATCCGTGGAGTAGCTGTGGATAGTCATCTCAAAATTTAGAAATGGAAAATGAAAATCTGAGGTCTAAGTACATTTGTTTTTATTTGATCCTACTCTCCCCACCGGAGCAAGCATCTAGCCAGGTTCCATCCTGAGAGTTACTATTTTGTTGTTATATTTACAAAAGGAATTAGAAGGGATTAAAAAAGTAAAAACAAGTAACAAAAGTGTAAGCAGGTGCAGGCTGTGTTATTTATATTTTAAAATATGTTTTCTAGCAGAGTAGTACAACAAGCACCATCTTAAACTTGCACAGAAGCTGAGTCCCTTCTTTTTGCTGTAGATCTGGAATAGATACTTGATGACTACATTTTTTTTCTTGTTTTACACCACTATGACTAAGGTCAGAACCTGGACCCTTGACGTCCACTAAACCCCCTCTAGCCCAAATGTAATTTACACCAATGGTGAATTCATTTTTCAGCCTCAGACCTTGAGTCTCCTTCCCTAAAAAGTCAACAACACAATACCAGAAAGTGTCAGTGTTCAAAAACGTATTTTGCTGTATAATAGGGAACATAATTTCCTCCTCCAACAGATTTCCAATCTAAATAGTCTCTTATTTAGAATCCTGCATGCAGTGGTAAGTGACGTTTCAGTACCCAGCTAGAAATGAGCAATAACATTCAAATGAAAATTGGAAGCTGAAGATCTAATCATTAACAACAGATGGTTCAACTTGAATCTGATAAACAAGTTGTTGGTTCCCGTCACCACCCACCACCCCCTTCTCCCTGCATGTTTCTTTTCCTTTCACTTGCATATGTTTGTGTGTATGTAAATTGTTTTACCACAGTCAAATCAACAGGGGAAAGAGGACTTCCAAAACCAAAAGGTAAACCTCATGGTAAATTTGGAACACATTCAGATGGAAGTGGAAATCGCTTGAGCATCTGATGCTGAGGAGTTTGGGATTTAATTCAGGCAGTACATTTAGCACAGTGGCAGCTTTCTTAGGCTCTGGATTGCCTCCCACATTGGTTCATGTCCCAGTATTCTCAATGTACAACCTGCTCTGTTAAAAAATCCAAATATGAGAGACTCAACTCCACTCTTGGATGCTTATATGAAGAACACAGAGAAAGGCAGTTGGAGACTTAAAAGCACATCTGATCACAGAACTTGGCCTATCATGGCTGGATTTCATCCCAGTTTTACAATAGCTCCTTCTTTCTTTTTTCTCTTTTCACCAAAAAGGGAGTCTTTGTCTTTGTGCACAATCACACTTTCAACAGAAAGGGCAACACAGGAAACAAAACTGGAATATTATCAAAAGCAATAAGTGAAGAAAACATATTGATAAAATATGGAGGTATGCTATTGCCCCATTTAACATCCTGCTTAGTACTTGTCATTGCATAAGTTCAAAAACTGTGCGAAGGCTTTTTAGTTAGATAAACATTGTTATTTTGCTCTGTATGGAAGTAGTTCACTCAAGCCAAAGCTTAGTTAGAAATGATTTTATTTTTAATACTCCTTAAGAATCTCGGTGGCATAATAGTCAAAATGCTGCATGTTTAAGCAATAAGTAGCACAGAGGAGCACTGAGTAAATCACATAGTCCAACATCTCTGGTACTACAGACCTGGAACCACACTGCTGAACATTTTGGGCAGGATATATACAGGTTGTGACTCAAAGGGGATGACAGCAGCCTCACTAAATTTCTCCAGATTACCCAAACTACCTTTTGAAGGAGACTCAGCAGCACAGTAGGAAGTGTAAGTGACTCCAAATCATTAAAGAGCTGGGACTGGGGTCTTGCAGGTCTGTAAATTCTGCATCACAGAGAGGCCATAACATCTTTCACTTAAGGATCATAACAGCACTCATATTCCATCTAATCAAAAGTCTACCTGCACTGTTATCATGAACAACCATGTAATCTCACAAGCAATCATCCTAGTACAACTCAGGGAAGGGGGGTGTAAACAGGGAGTTGCTTAAAGTAACGCTGCCACTAAGGAACAAGCCTCAGACTACAGCCCTATCTCAGATGAACTCAATACAAGGAATATATATGTACAGCTTCTGGCAATTATCAATTAAAGGACTTCCTAGAGTCCAATGCTGTGAGGAGGTGAGGAGAAAGGTGGCAAAAAGCTCTGAAGTCCTTAAATATCATGGCATTGAAGAATGTTCTATTTCTGAGACTGACAATAGATCTTTTTTTTTCCCGTTTATAACCTGGGAAATAATTTCTTCAGAAGAAATGATGTAATAAGCACGGTTTTCTTTCCCATAGAATGGCCCCAGATTCTTTTGAACATAGAAGGAATAATCACACCAAATCAAATGCGTTTTAAGGTTTGAACCAAAATATTTATGTTCCCAGCAATGAATTATTCTCAGTAGTTGCCAACCCATGACAGATTCGATCTACATCTGTAAACACCAGAACATTTTACATTCTGATACAATTTTCCTGAATTTACCATAGAGACAAGATTTTTCTGTGTGCACATGTTAATACCAGTGTAAAATATCCCCAAATCAATTGATCAATCGATTAACAAATTAAGTGCTAAATAATGGATGGGACTGTGCACATTTCCTGACAGAATGCTGAGAGTAAAATATGTGTCTACAATTCTTTTGTCAAATAGTCAGCCAACAAAGCATTGCAGTGTTTTCTTTAGAGGTTTACATAAATGCCTGGAAAACAAATGGAAAAGTGTGTTCAAACAATATTTTATCATTCATATAAGCCAAGCAGAAATGGTCATTACACTGAAAAATGAATAAAATTCTTTTTCTTTCAAATTAAATTTTAATGTAGCAGAACTTTACACGATCCCAGGAACATAAATAAATACAAACCGACAACTAAATATTTTCCACAGCTAATTATGCCATTAATACTGAACATAGTGTAAAGTACTCATGAAATAATGTTGCTAAATACTAAAAAAGGAAGGAAAAGCAAGAGTTGTGAAAATACTGAAGATTTCATTTAATAAAGTTTGTCTTATGCAAAAGCTGTATTGTATTTAATTCCAAAGTATGATTTTTTTTTTATGCTGGAATAATATAAATATGAGTTATTTGGGGGCTGTCTGTTATCATAGTTTTGAGTCCTTTTTGAAAAGATATATATATATTAAATAACTGGGGCTTAGTAATTTGAAGTTGATTTCAGTAAGAAGCGTCAATCTATATGTTTGCACCTTACTAAGTGCCTTACAGTGAATCAAAGCTAACAAAGGGGCTTGTTTTTTCCTCATAATAATGTTATGAAAAGGGGACTGTCACACTCATTTTGCAAAAGCAAAGTGAGGCATGAGATTGTAAACTGTCACACTAGTTTGTGGATGTTTGTGTGGTTAAATCAGAACTTGAACTCTGCTCTCCCGTGGGCCAAGCTAACAGCTTATTTTCCCCTGACTATTTTCCCCACTTCATTTATAAGCAAATGTACCATACATCTATAGCACACGCACATGTCACTCAGCCTTGCTGTGATCAACATGTTATGAAACAACAGTCTAGTTTGGAGTGTTTAGGGCTGTTAGGATAATGATTTTGCATGGCTGCCATACTTCCCAGTGGAGTTGTGATTTACTAGATTTGCTTTAATGCAAGTGCTTTTTGCAAACAGAGGAGACACTGGAGATGTTTGCAAAAATGTAAGCCCTTTAACAGCTCATTGGGAAGCAAAGAAGGATCCCTTGCTAACCAGACTGACTGTAACCATTCAGCTGAACAATCTTGTCACTCCTATGGTTGCTTTTAATATTTGATGTCTGGTCATGTATGGCATGCCTCATCACGCCATCTCTGGAAGCAGTGCATTGGGAAATTTCAAAAGATGCCACTCTGCTGGAAGGATACTGTTGCTGATTCAATGGTGAGGCTATGTTACTAGGTTCTTATTGTACATCTCAGGATTATTAAATTACTGGCTACAATTGAAGCTAAGATGATAAAAGTATGTATAAGTTTGTGCCATTTATGTCTCAAAGGGCCACCATACTTTGTGACTGACCTGTGTCCCATATCTAGAAATGCGGAATAAAAAATATCAAGTAAAAAAAAAAAGCAGGATGCTGTTCCCCTATATTCGTGTACATAATTCCACTTTATCAGTGGCCAGACTGAAATTCTGCTGTGTTCACTAGGGACTCTTGCACATAACCTAAGACCCAAATATCCTCTATTTCACTCAAATTTCAAAATTTTTCACAAAACAGAAAGACCTTCCTACCACTCTGTGGCAGATGCAGTGTCCGAATCTGTTAAAATGAGTGGAGTTAACAACCCCAGTTCGCTGACTTATGGCCAAAAGTCCAAGGGAGTAGAGAAAGCACAAAAGATGAGCGTGGCTATCTGCTAGCTCTGAGTTTCTGTCAGCCCTCCAAGACACTTGACAAGCTTTGAAGGCAAAGTGAAAGAAAAGGTGCCTGGCACCCATCAGGAAATCAAGGGAAATTACTTAGTTTGTGTTAGAATTTTGCTAAAATCTGTGTGCTCCTAGAGGAAATTCTGTATCTATATTTGAGTTTGGTTTTGTGCAAAATTTAATCCAAGATTAGTAGAAGGCAGTAAACCTGGTGACAGAAACAGGTACCTATTGAAAACAATTGGTCTTGATTTAGGGGTGTATTATTAGTGATTTAACAGCTTTCACTACTTTTCATTCTTTTTCTGTACTTTTAAGTGGTGTGGGAATACAAGAGGAAGAAAAACAGCCCAGGAAAGAAAGAAATATTTTGGTTTAGCCTTTGACAGTGAAAGCAATGATTTGTAGCCATGGGCTCAAAAGCCCACAGATAATAGCTCAGCCATTTAGACTAATCTGAAGTTAGACATTTTATACAAATGTCCCACCCCTTCACAATTGATGCTCCTGAATTTCAAATTCTTTCCTTTATTGAATAATGAAAAATCTGGTCTTCAGCTAACCTTGGTAAAAATTTATTTTTGAAAGCAATAAATACCCAGTTAAGTTCTAAAATGTTAATAGCTGTGCAAATAGTTACTGCTGTCTAAATGAGTGACCATTTAATGAATCACTTCCACCAAAAAGGTCAGTGTAGCAAGTCCCATGTGCATCATGTTATTACAACTTACCAGCAAATGACCACATTAATATTAACTGACAGATTGCAGACCTTTATGTTTATGTACAGTGGGTTTCTGGAAAGTGCACTTCTGGGAGGTGTTAGAAAACTTTCTGCCAGCATATCATCCTGTAAATTGTGCCGTTTTCAGGTCATTACTTGTTCAATGTGTGGGTATCTAGTTACGGAGCTTTCTGAATGAGAAGTGCGTTAATGAATAAAGCACACTTGACCTCTCACCTTCAAAATCTTGGCTCAAAACAAGCTAGTATTCTTAATTCCTCTCCTTTCAGGGGTCTGGGACATGTCACAGATAGGTGTTGCTATCAGGCAGCCCCATGACAGCTCTGAAATAGCTAATGGTGTGCACTAAGGTCAAAGACTGCTTAAGATAGATGCAACAGCAAACTTTCATGCCCCTGATGATGCTGATGCTTGTAGTCTCTGTGATAAGGGTGATTGCATTAAGGTGAATTTCTGAATTAAACATAATATATTAAGCTTGTACCAGGGACCTGTCACGTCACCGTGGCACAGAATTCCCACACTGAGGGCAGACATTCCCTCATGTTCACCTTCCAAAACAACACTGTGAGCTGCATTTCCCAGTCAGCAATGGAATATTGAGCCCTTGTTACTGCTATTGAGCTGCTTACACAAAGGCCTCATCTATCCTAATAAGAATAGGATTAAGGATATGTCTAAGTGAGGGCCAGGGCACAGGCTTGAGCTCTGTCCTGCAGATAAGGGTGCAGGAGGGTCCCTGACTTTGCAGACTGTGGGAGCCTGAGCATTGCTCCTGTTCCTATCCCATCAAGTGGCTGTGAGTGTGCTACAGCAGCACTGCTCTTTGGAAAGAAGGGTTGAACATGAATTCAGCTCATTCCACATGGGAAGACTCCTCCTCACCTAAGTTCTCTTCACTTGACCTCTCCTCCAGTCCTTTAATTTTGCCTCCTCTCAGCAGTCTACTTAGAGCTCTTCTTCAGACAGTTAGGGATCTAAGTTCAGGACAGGAAAAATCAGGCACACATACACCCTGGGTCAATGCTCTCACAGAACTTTGAGAAATGTCATTCGCTCCTGGTCATTGAGAAGCCATTTTTACCTCCTCAGAAACTTACTGAATGTCACAAAGATGCTGGAAAAGTGATTAGAAAGTTAAGTCCCTGTAGACTTTTAGAGAAAAGACCACTAACCCCCCTCCCTCCCACCACGTTTTCAGAGAGTGCTGAGAGGAAAAACGCTATTAAAAAAAAATCCCTACTTGCTAGTGTCCTTTTAAATTATGTAAAGCCAATTTCTTGTAATATTGTCACTGAACAAATAATCAGTTGGTTGAGGAAGATTTGTGGCTGTAATTATTTATTCATTTTAATGTTTGTTATTAAGCCTTCCTCTTGCTGTTTGCACCCATTATATGATGAAAGATCAATACGAAGAAGATGAGGAAGTGCAGAAATGATGGTTAATTATCAGGGAGTGAGGAGGAGGAGAGCAACCCTGGTACAAATGGCTGTGAGACCTACGACCAGCACTGCAGTCTTTTGCTAATATTAGCCTCCGTTTTACAGTGTGGTTTGGAGTGGGGTTTTTTTGTTGCTCTTGTTTATTTCAATTGGGACACTGGAGTCAGCACTTGAGATGAGTTTTATCATGTTTGTTTTAAATCCGCCCCATGGGTGGGATTGAATTAGGATAAGTGGTGGTGCTAAGCGGATAAAAAGAGTCCGCATTTGAGAAACAGGGTGGGGTTTTTTTCCAGTTTAGCAAGGGGCTTACTTTCACATATCTCTGCTTTCATTTCTACAGGTTTAAAAATAGCAAGGCTCACTCCTCCCTTCTTCTTTGGTGTTTTGTAATCTAGATATGAAAGCAACATATGTTTACTATAATCACAGGTATGTATTTATGCATACAACTCTCTGTGCTTGTTCATGTATATATATATGCATATAGAAACACATATATAAAAATAGCATTATTTTATAGCTTAGATTAAATTGTGTCATTACTATCCAAGATTAACAGGCATAAAAATCCTGGAGATGTATTACCATTATTTGCATTTATGCATCTGTGGAGAGGTAAAATACATTCCAACTGCTGCTTCTAGGATAGCACAGTATTCTGTCAAATGTGATTTTTCTCCAGCAAAATTTTTGTTTGTTAGCTGTCACAATAGCTGGCACTCAGTAGTTAGTCTGGGGTAATATCACCTGGTATTAGGATCCTCACTTTGAATTCTTAATTGTGATTGCAGTGTGTGTATTTCATGTACAATAACAAAATGGTGTATCACAGGCTGCAATGCAATAGACTGCTCAGACAAGCCTCAAACAGACAACACAAGTATTCAGCTGTGAGCTCTCATGTATCATAACAAATCTGATGAGTGCAAAGGCTACCCAAGTAGGACAAAGCCTGCAAGTAGGTCTGTGTTCAGGATTTTGTATAGATCTCAAGGGTATCTGCCTAAATGCTTGCAAAATCCGTCACATAGCTTCAGGCCAGCCCTGGAACCTGCCTTTAGTGAAAATCTCCCACACCCTAGATACTGATACATACAGATGACAGGTAACTATGGTAAATATCTCTAAGAGTCACCTTCTGTTAATGTGGGGCCAGCAACTCTATTAAAATGACAAAAATAATAATGCCTCTGAAATCATCCTCGCTCATGTTGCATGCCTGCAAAACTTTTACCAGAGCCGCCTTCTTTTCTAACTTCTTTTAATCTGGCTTCCTGCCATGGTTGAGAAAAAAAGGTAGTTCACAAAATGACATGTTTTCACTGCCTGTTTGTTTTGTTTTGTTTTTTTAAAAAAGAATGCTTAATAATAATAATAAAAGTCCTTAATTGTAATACATCCATATAAGTTTTCCTAGTCATCCTGATTCTGATCTGAAGAAAGATACTCCCTTTAGTATGACTTATTTCCATTCACTTCCCTGTATTATTATCTTACAGGAATGCTGAATTTCACAATTGAAAGAAAACCACTTTTAATAATATCAATTACTTTATGGTATCATTTGCACTGTGTTCAGCATGATATTTTTGCTGCCTCTGACAACAGTTAGTGAGACTGAAAGTGTCTACAAACACTTATCTGGAGCAGCAGTTTTCAGTCTATTCTGTTCAATTTTGTACCATAGAGCAAGGCAGCAATTTATGCCTGTTGCTATACACCTAATACCTGGCTATACTGTTTCATACTCGTAAGCCATCCCATTTGACTTACATAGGTAAATCTGATACATCAATGTTTACAGTATTAAGACAATATTAACAACAGTAGCAGAAATGCTGAATATTTTCAGAATCACAGAATCACAGAATCTTCTAGGTTGGAAGGGACCTTAAAGATCATCTTGTCCAACCGTCAACCTAACTGACAAAAATAGACACCCACACAACAAACAAGAAGCATCATCATCACTAAACCATACCTCCCAGCACTTCATCATCCCGTCTTTCGAACACCTCCAGGGATGGTGCCTCAACCACCTCCCTGGGCAGCCCATTCCTATGTCTGATAACCCTTTCAGTAAAAAAATTTTTCCTAATATCCAGCCTGAACCTCCCCTGGCGTAACTTGAGGCCACTTCCTCTTGTCCTGTCGCCTGTGACTTGAGAGAAGAGACAGACCCCCATCTCTCTAAACCCCTCTTTCAGGTAGTTGTAGAGAGCAATAAGGTCTCCCCTCAGCCTCCTCTTCTCCAAGCTGAATAACCCCAGCTCCTTCAGCCTCTCCTCATCAGACTTGTGCTCCAGACCCCTCACCATCTTTGTCGCCCTTCTCTGGACCCGCTCCAGCACCTCTATGTCTTTTTATGGTAGGGGGCCCAAAACTGGACACAGTACTTGAGGTGAGGCCTCACCAGTGCTGAGTACAGGGGGACGATCACCTGTCGGGCCCTACTCGCCACACTGTTCCTGATACAGGCCAGGAGATAGATAATAGAATAAATAATTCCATCTTGTTTTCTTTACTAAATGCTGTCTGGCAAGCAGAATTAAAGAATGTAGCAGCATAAGACATAAAATAGCTGGAAACAAATTTGAAGCTCTGAAGATCACTCACAGAATTAAGTATATTTTAACATGGAAGTAGTTGTCAGAAGTGGCCCATAAATCCCATTCAAGTAAAAAATGTTTTTCCTTGACCATGATTTGAATACAATAGAAAAAAAGTCTGCCTTTTAAAAAGTTTACATTAGATTTTAGTTTTTTTCTTACTTCACAGAACTGAGTTCCTGTTACAAAAACAGACGTCAAAAGAAATATATTTCTTGGCAAAGTTAGGAGCTACAGAGAGGAGCAAGACATTGTTCTTTATTTTACTGTGCACTTTCCCTTGAAACTTACTGACTGCTTAAATCATCTCAGCTACACAAAAACCTTTAGCAATAAAATAAAAACTGTATTAAGCACTAAATTTTATGCATAAATGGTATTTCTCATTGACTGAGAGTTTATGGAAGTTGTCAACTTCTAAGTCCAACTTATATGAAGGTATTCATAGTCTGAGGGCATATGAATTGATCTAGTCAGAAATAGTACAAATAAAATTAACAAATTTATTAATTTTTTTTTCCCAGTTGAAGCCCCATTTGTTGTTTTCCATACTCTTGGAAAAATCTGAGTAGAAAGCTGAATACAGAATTTTAGTCTCTCGATTAAGTAGAAACTTCCTGCTGGGATCTGAGGAAAAGACTAGCGTAGAAATAGGTAACCGCTTAGCTTCTGGGTTGCTTGGCCGCTGTAGCTAAAAAGAAGCACAGGGCCACAGGTTATGTATTATTCATTTTTCAATTGGACTCAGTGGAGAAATCTGAGAGTTTACTACATAAATATGTTAAATTTAAGTACATCATGCATTTCCATAAAATTCACTGAGGTCCAGATTCATCATTTTCTCCCAGTTCAACAAACCACTTTAAAATGTGCTTAAATTGACTTCGGTGGAGCTGTGAGCACTTACTGAAAGTTCAGTGTGTCCTTAAATGATTTGGAGAATGAGGACCATCTGCATATGTGTAAGTGCTTTACTGAAAGTGCCTAAGTATCCAATCCACAGCCCCATGAAATCCATGAGGTTTCTCCACTGATGTCGTTGGGCTTTGGATTTGTTCTCAACAGTTGGATATTATCAGCTCATTATCAGTTCAGAGCTCTCTTGTTGCTTCCTTGAAAGGAGATGACATTTAGCCTTTCACTCCAATGCCCTATGCTCTGCATTAGAAAGCCCTAGATAACATTCTAAGATTTCTTACTTAATGGTATCTGTGAGGGTTGTTGTGATTGTGATTTTAGAATGCACTGCTAAAAAGTGTCAACTAACACAACCAGAATAATAATTCTTCTTGAATCATTCTAAACGTATATGCTGCGTGTACAGCAGTCTATAGCAACAGAATATTTGTAGAAGAACGTTATATACAGCAGGCTTTATGCAAGGTAAGGAATTTCACATTACCTGTTACATACTCAATGATGCATTTCCAACAAAAAGAGTTGTCATTGAGCTATTTATTACCCAGATGATTGCAGATATCAGAGTCTAAATTTAAAGACCGTGATGAATAAATCAGATTCCCTATCAGACCCTCTTTCTACAGTCAGAGGAGACAAGAGCAGGCTGTTATTCAGTCAGTTCCCTGACCCGGGGGGGGGGGGGGGGGGGCGCTATTGAACTATGCACAGGCTGTGCAAACCTCATGAAGTTAAACAAGGTCTAGTGCAAGGTCCTGCATGTGGGTCAGGCCAATCCCACGCACAAATACAGAATGGGCAGAAATCGGATTGAAAGCAGCCCTGAGGAGAAGGACTTGGTTGTGTTGGTGGATGAGAAGTTCAACACAATCTGACAATGTACGCTTGCAGCCCAAAAAGTCAACCGCATCCTGGACCGCATCGAGAAGCGTGGCCAGCAGGGAAAGGGAGGTGATTCTGTCCCTCTGCTCTACTCTCATGAAACCCCCTCTTGAGTCCAGCTCTGGGGCCCTAACATAAAAAGGACCTGGACCTGTTGGATCACAAAGATGACCAGAGCGCTCAAGCACCTCTCCTATGAAGACAGTCTGAGAGAGTTGGGGTTGTTCGGCCTGGACAAAACTCTGGGTAGACCTTATAGCAGCTGTCCAGTATCTGAAGGGAGCCTGCAAGAAAGCTGGAGAGAGACTTTTTACAAGGGCATGTAGTAGTAGGATGAAGGATAATGGCTTCAAACTGGAAGAAGGCAGATTTAGAATAAATATTAGGAAGATATTCTTTACTGTGAGGGTGGTGAGGCACTGGAAGAGGTTGCCCAGGGAAGTTGTGGATGACCCATCCTTGGAAGTGTTCAAGACCAGGCTGGATGGGGCTTTGAGCAACCAGGTTGAGCAGAAGATGTCCCTGCCTGTGGCAGGTGGTTAGACCAAGATGATCTTCAAGAACCCTTCCAACCTAAACCATCCTGTGATTCTATGATTCTATATTTTATAATCCTGAGTTTGAAAGCAATTTTATTCCTACTAATTTCAGTAACTTCTGCTTTTGGTGACCTATTCTATTTTCTCACTTATTTATAGGACTGTTTATACTACCCACAAGATGAGGAGATATTTAAATTCTCTCTGAGACACATCCTTTTCTACAACTTCCTGAAGTAAATTATCTACAAGACCGATGCTTTCCTTCTCAGTCCTCAGTCTTCTATGACTCAGAAAGAAACTTAAAAAAAACTTGTTGTTTTATTGTAGCACACCAATGTGCTAGTTATTAATAAATCTCTAAATCACTCTTCATAATTTATCTGGAAATGGCACTGATTTAGACTCTGTTGAAAAAGTTATGTGTGTGAGATATCAATAAAATATTTGCTAAATGAAAGGACAGCTGGGAAACTGTTAACAAGGAAAAGAAAATCAAGTGACCCCATTTAAACAAAATGTGCCTTAATTCAGCTAAAAGAAGTGAAAGCTCTTGGAATTTGCAGAAATGCACATTCAAACCACAGCTACAGAAACAGAAAAGCAGAATCTGAAAGGGGCAGTGGTCTCATGCCCATCACAAAAATAACAAGCAAAGAAAGAACATTCAGTGCTCCCATGAAATACTCTAGGAGCAAGGATATTTCTAGAGATAGAGGGCAGACACTGCGTTGGGAAGACCTGTCATGGAATATTGTACAGAACTGTAGTATCCACATTGTGCACTTAAGTGTAGAGATTCACAAAAGTCTCACAAAAAGCCTCACAAAATGTGATCTAAGGCTGAAAGATATGCCTTAAAATAGAAAATGTAGATGTAAAGTGGAGAAAATACTAGCAATTTGGAAGTTTGTTTCGTTGAACAGAGTGGTAACAAAGTCAATGTTTGAACATTGAAGCCAAATAAATTCAAATGAGAAATTACACTCACACTTTTAACAGACCTACTAAAATGAATTTTGGAACAAACTGTCAAAGAAGTTGGTAGTATTTCTTGGTGGGTTTAATGCGGCCCTGCAGACTTTTCAAGACAATTTTTGGTAATGTAAGCTAAACATAGGAACATCTACATAATGAACTAATGAACAAACAATGAACTAATTTATGCAGGATATGGGTCTAGAAAATTAAATTGTTCCATTGGAATAAAATTTTTACATGATTTTATGGCTACCACATGATCATAAGTTTTGAGTTCCTCAATGAAGAACTAGAAAAGTGAAATGTATTTTCTTTAACAAAGTAAAAGTAAAGAGTTGACTGGATTGCGGTCTGTAAGTAACAGAGTTAAAAAAAAAAAAAAAAGCAAAAAAATAGCAAAACATGATTAAGTTGTTGGAAGCTGAAGCTTCAAAGTCTAGGATGGAAATATGGATGGAAGGATAGAATGGAAGTTAAGATTGACTATTCAAATGTCAGGTTTACCAGTGTACTAGAGTCCACATTGCCTGAATTCTTTATGCAAAGACTTTAATGTCCTTCTGAAGGCTGTAATGCAAAAATTGTCTTAACCCATGGCTCACAAGGCATGACATAATGTTTTTGGAAGCATCCCTTTTGACACTGAAGTCAGAGAATTTTAAATACCTAAACCTCTCTAAAAAACACACTAACAGAAACAGAAGTACAACCCCAGCCTGCTTTTTTAAACAGTGTTATTGTCAAAAAGGTTTACAGAGTAGCAACTTTCTGTCACAGTAACATATTGATATATTTCTCCGTGTTTAATCTAAAATAGCTGTTATATTCACACTCTTTTTACCATGATACATTAGAATACAATTAAAGAGCTATTAGCACAGTTTAGCAGAAGAACCACAGTACAACACTACTATGTTTGCTCCTCTATATCAATAAGATTTTCTAGCCCCATTGAGATTGGTTTCTATTTTTAATCTATTGCTGCAATAAAGAAATGATAGTCACTTGTGTTATGCTATTAACTTTACCCCCAAAGGGTTCTTGTTTATTCCAGATAAATACCATTTCCTGTTGTTGATTATTTGGATATAGACATAAAATAGGATCTTGATAAGTGCCTGTGCCACATGGAAATATGGCAGTATCATTCCCATGGTTTATGCTGTAACTATTTCAAGTGCTTAGAGCAATGATGTAAATATCCGATGGCATAAACTGATCATGTTTTTCAAACCAACTTCATTGTCAGCACCCCAAATGCATGTTTCAGAGTGGCATCTTTGTTTCCAAGTTCTGAAGTCCCCTTTGGATTATGGTACAACATGTGTTGTCTTCAGGAGCTGTGCTGTTTTATCCAAGGTAAATCATTTGGGTTAACTGCAGCATACCCACCTGTGATGATTAAACAAATATAATCCAGCTTCAACTCATTGTTTCTTACCTTAGAAAGTAAAAGGCTCAGTCAAGAGTCAAAGAAATTAAAGAGAAAATTGGGAAGCTTCAGGGCTTATTAATACAAGCGCCTAAATTCGATGACTGAAGTATAGCAGTAAGGATATTGTTCCCTCTTTGACACCAACCAGCCAACATCAAGTCACTTCTAAACTTCTGTGAAAAACAGAAGTATTCACTTTTTCTAGATTTTAATGGGTGTGTTAAAAAAAAAAAAATAAAAATCAGGGCAAATCTCTATGTTTCTAGTTCATCCAAACCAGTACACATTCTGATTTTGGGACCAATGGTAAAATTTCCCATCCTCTACTAGCCAATGGTCAGAAAATGTAAATAAATTATTTAACACAGATATGACCAGGTATCTCTCTATTTGTTGGCCTATTCTACTTTGCCAGTTTTCTGTTGTCTATTAGCAATGTGTGTATGAGAATCAGTAATGTAAAGTTGTTTCTCCATCAGTCCACAGCACTGGTTTTTTTCATACCATTTCTCTAATGCTTATGCACTAAAAGACATAATTTCTTTTCACAGGTTAACTTCAATAAATTTTAAATCATTCTGCTTACCTTGACTTTTCTTGGTCATTTATGATATGACCTATATTTTTTCAGATATTTTGATATTTGGAAATATTGAGGCAAAATTTTAAATGTTTAGATTAAGATGTCAGTTCCTACAGAACTCAAAAAAAATAAATAAATCTGATCAAATTAAAGTCACTTAAAAAAAAGGGGGGGGTAAAAAAAGGAAAAAAGGAAAAAAAAGAAAAGAAACCCAAAACTCAGTTCACATTCACGTGACATGTACTTGGAAAATTAGATCCTATACTGGGAGCAAACTTTCATGATTATTATATCTCTAATGTTCTCTGCCTTCTGATACCTGAATCTTTCTCACTCTAAACAAACCTGAAGGGGGGAGAAAGGTAGGTAAGTTCAAATAAGATTGCCTGAGACTTCCAGCACAGCTTTGAAAAACTGACTTTGTTGATTTAAACACAGTACAATAAATCAGATTCCATGACTCTCTTGGGGTCAACTTCTACTCTTCGAGAAAGAGAGATAAAGAAAAAAACTGAAGATAAAAAACAGTTACTGAAAGCACTTTTCCCCCTCAAATTCTCTTGAGAGCATTTGAGCTTGTAGGCCCTTTTGAGGATTGCTTTGTATGCATTTTAAAAAGTGTCTTTTTTTTTTCTTTGTTTTTTCCCTACATTTCTCCATTATAGGCTACCTATTCATTGACTAACCACCTCCTTTCTTTTTCACTTGCTTCTTGATATTTGAAAGAAGTTGTGGAATACTCAGAGACCTTCTTCTGTTCTTACAAATCTTTCATGCTTGTTTTCTTCATTTGTATTCACAAATATGTACATGTGTATATAGTTACCGACAATAAAAATACACATTTAACAAAAAGTTGCTCCAAGAAAGACAGACTCAGGAATTTTTAAATATTCATGCAGTAATCCGTCACGATTTCTTTCTGGCCACCCCCATAAGGGAATCGATGTTCTAGAAGAGTCCAGGATAGTCCCAGTATATAACTTTACTGATCTTCCTTCCTCTAGAAGGTAGTACTAACTCTGTCTTAGCTGTCTAAATATCCTGTCTGGTAAATAACATCAATTCTTATTAAAGAAGGTCTCTATTTGATGTTTCCCTGATGACTTCCCATCGGACTGCCTCCTCGCCCCTGAGGCAAATAATATACAGTGTCACAGCTGGACTAAGCACAAAGTGATATTATACTTGTGCACACACCACACCACTGGTTCTAGCACGTAGCATGCAGCTAGACGTGGCAGGAGCTAGTAGTTAAATAATGTGGCCATGAAGCGAATGTTGCTTCAAGCCCAGTTCAATTCCTCTCTTAAGCAGCAATGTTAGATGCAGCATATATTTTCAAAACGACATACATAATGAAACCAACCATATTTCTGAAGTGTTCTGAGGTCTAAAGAAGAATATTAATATATAAGGTTATGCATTATGCTATTGTAATTGGGAACAAGAAATGTTCTAAACATTTGTACAAAATTCAATTCGTGTAAGTTCTTCACATGCAATTAAAGCAAAGAAACAAAGCCCTGAAACAAAAGTAGTAATGATTCAGAGATAACTTAGTGCACAGCTAGATATGTGCATATCCATGCTCCTAAACTGCCTAGTTGTCTTATACTTATTATAGAAATTAAAATTCCACTCCTGTTACAGTTCATCTCTTCACTTCCAAGTCTAGGCAAAGACAGGAAGTAAAAATACCAAATATCTCATAAGAAAAAAATGTCCTTTGAGTACTGCCCAAATTAGGACATTTACAAATGTTGCAAGAACTTTAATTTTCTGAGCAAGTGATTCTGGCAACTTCAAGGAAGTAATACACCCAGTATCACTATCACTGAACTTGAAACCACCAGTGAACCAGGTGTGACACAACCATTCTTAGTTTTCAAACTCCAACCAGATCAGCCAGTCTTGGCTCTATGATTTTAATAGTAGGAATAGTAAGCGGGTAGCTTAAAATCTTTCAAATTAGGCAGAATTCAGAGCTAACGTGTGCCTCTGAATCCAGGTTGAACTAATCATTACACGATAAATTAATCAAAATGCAATTAGGTATACCATTAACACAACATCGTTTTGTATCTGTTCTGTTGGAACCACAGTACTATGGACAAAAGATCCCATCCTGTCTACATTTCCATTGATCTACAGAAGTCATTGGAGCTTAAATAGTTTAACCCTATTTGAGTACTCAGCTCCCTATAACCATAAGCCAATGTGTAATTTAATACACTTTCGTAAAGCGAAAAAATCTTAGTTCTCTCCACCCTTCCCTTTCTGCCTTTCCAATGCACATGTTGACATAAAGCTAAGCTACCAGAAATCATATAGCAATGCAATTTTTTTTAAAATTCTATACAAAATCTGTAGAAAATTTATGCTTATGTCCTTATGAATCTTTGTGTATACATGTATATACATATAAATACACATCACATATACATGAAGCATATTTATAATATATGCAGTACATACATATATTTAATAAGTACACAATATATATTTTAGACAGAGAATTCATAGAAATAAAATAAATATATACACACAACAGTGTGTGTGTTTATGTGCATGTTTATATTTTGATAGAATAAACTTTGAAAGAAGTGAAGGGGATGGGACCAGGACCAGGAACAAGAACACCCAAATGTTTGGGAAAGTTCTGGGATAAGAGAAGGTCAGCTAAAATGCTTGTGTGACCTTATCTATGTTGGGTGCAACTGATGTTCTCTGTAATACCCAGATAGATGTGTCTTGTTAACTGCATCATCCTGTGGTGTCATCATTACCGTAATTAATGAATTACCATACCAAACTGCAGTGACTATAAAGTTTTAGAGAATAAGCAGCCGTTACCTGTGACAGTATGGTTTGGTGGACACCGATGGCAAATATTTCATATTGCACTGTTAGGGACGACGACACCAGCAATGTCCTTCACTTAAAGAGGAAAAAGAAATGAACTCAGAACCTTCCTAAATGAAAAACTTTGCCCTTTTGCTGCCTTTCCTAATAGAAAACAAGTTAAAATGTACCATTGGGCAGGTTAATTGACTTACAAGTATGTCTTTTTAATAAGTGTCATAAAGTATGTCATGCAGCTGAAACTTGCTTTCAGTGCATTTTTTAAACTGTTGTCAACCAGATTAAAGTTTATTGTTCACATGTAAGTTTCCGTTTTCAAGCAGTAATGAAAGACATTAAATTGATTTGCCATGCGTAGATATGAAGTGGTTTATGTCCTTTGCTCTTTGTCAATGTGCCTTTCCCAGATGCTTGCTTTCTTTGCTGTTTGTCTAAGCAATGAATGTTCATGAAACATTCTTCCTTCCCCATGACCTGAGATGCAACTCTTCATATCTTCCTTGACCCATTTGAGTTAAAAGATTAGTGTATATAGGGATCTGATTCACCATAGATGGTCTTCAGTCTTGTCCTTTTATAAGTCTTTGGAGTTTTTTCAGGGAAGTGGTTGAAGAAATCCTACCATGAATCAGACTCTCATAGTGTGCTTTTCAGGCCATTGAATGTTTTGTACAGCATGGTGGGACCTTGTTACTGAAATTAACATCTGACTTAACTTGTATAAATTAACCCATTTTCTCTACCTGTAGAGGAAAGAACAAGGTCTTAAGTAAACTGCAGCACATTTAACAGAATTATTTCACTATTACCATCCATAACCATAGAAACCCAAGTCCTGCCTCAACCCTCAGTGAGGTTTTTCTCTTTGACTTCAGTGGGTCCCATGGCTTCTTCTCCAATTTCAGCCTCAGCAGTGAACCAAAAAGCTCAGGAACCTTTGTGTCAAAGCAAACTCGTCTGAGTTTCCTTTCCTTTTCTTCCTTTCCTCACCGTCTTCCAGACCAGTCTGAGTGGGTTTTGACAGGAATTTCACATGAATACTTTCTACACAAACAATTTCTGTGGGTATTTTTTGTGTAAGCCCTTTCTGATTTGCATCCCATTACAATTCTCACTGTAGCCCATTCACACTCAGAAACCACCATCTACATGCACTTACTTAACTTCCATTTTGCGAACTAAAGACATCGTGATCTGGACACAGTAAACAAAACCAACTAGAAGCTGCATGAATAATTTAATCACTCACTGTGGATTGACCAGGCAGACAAGATGAAGCTTCTTCCCCCAAATTAATAAAGGCTTTTATGGAACCATAAAAAGAGCAATAATTCAATCTTTTTTTTAAAGACCACTGAATATAATGCTTATTAAATGCTGGGTACAGCTGAGGTATGCACTGGGATGAAATAGAAAGCATGCTCAGCAACAGTATGCCAAATGCATGGTTTTTTTCTTTTGCTGACAGGAAGATAACCTGACCCAAATGTTTAATAAGATATACTTACAGATTTTTCCTTTTTTTTTTTTTTTTTTCCCACACTACACTACTAGG